>NC_090804.1:66550076-66850076 GCF_036512215.1 Solanum lycopersicum
TCTTTTACCTGTGGGCTGGATTTCTCACCCTGATTAGAAGACTCTCCATGTTGAACATCTACAGCTTCATCATCAGGTTGTGGTACAACAACATCAGGTTGTACCTCTTCAATATGGTCATGTTCATGAGCAATTTCATGACCATCCTCTGGAGCATCACCTGTTAATTGATCATCTGAAGCAGAAACATGAGGCATGGGCATATCAATAACATCATGAGAGAAATTAGAATAATAAGTCTTATCAGCACCCAAGAGATGAAAACCCATCTCGTGCTCATAAAAGACAACATCTCTACTTCTCACAACTTTTTGCTTTGCTGGATCATAAAGTCTGTAACCAAACTCTTCATCACCATATCCAACAAACACACAAGGAGAAGTCTTGAAATCAAGCTTCAATCTATGTTCCTTCAGCACATGCATAAAAGCCTTGCATCCAAACACCCTCAAGTGAGAATAAGAGGGGTCTTTCCCAAACCAAACTCTCTCGGGAATCTCAAACTCCAAAGGAACTGATGGTGATCTATTTATCAAATACACAGCAGTTCCAACTGTTTCACCCCAAAATGACTTAGAAAGATTGGACATTCTAAGCATGCATCTCACTTTCTCAATAATGGTTCTGTTCATCCTCTCGGCAACGCCATTGTGTTGTGGGGTACCCGTTTCTGTTCTCTCATGTCGAATGCCATATTTTGAGCAATATGCTTTAAACTCATTTGAAGTGTATTCACCTCCATTATCAGTTCGAAGACGCTTCAGTTTGCAATCTGTCTACCTTTCAACCATTGCATGAAACTTCTGGAAGATACCGAACACCTCACTTTTGTGCTTCATCATATAAATCCAAGTTCTCCGAGTAGTATCATCAATAAAAGTAACAAAGTATTTGTTACCACCAAGTGATTCCACCTCTATGGGACCACACACATCAGAGTAAACCAACTCTAACTTCACTTTCTTTCTTGTAGATGTCCTCGGAAAAGAAACTCTGTGTTGCTTTCCTGCTAAACAATGATCACAAGGGTCAAGTGAAATAGTAACATCAGCAGGAATAAGAGATTTACCGGCCAACAGCTTTATACCCTTCTCACTAACATGCCCCAATCTTCGGTGCCATAAGTTAGGAGAAGTTTTCTCCTCAATAGCATTCAACTCACCACTACACACTTTCAAATGTGTCTTATACAAGGTACAACAAAGCTTGCCACGAGCAACAGTCAAGGAACCCTTAGACAATTTCCATTTACCCTCACCAAAAGTATGATTGTAACCCTCTTTATCAAGTACATTAGCAGACAATAAATTGAGGCGTAGATCTGGAATGTGGCGAACATCTCTCAACGTCAAATAGCACCCAACATTGGTTTGGACTCGAATATCTCCAATGCCAACAATACTTGCTGAGCTCTGGTTCCCCATCTTCACACTACCAAAATCTCCAGCTCGGTAGTCAATAAAGTACTCCTTATTAGGAACACAATGATAGGAAGCTCCTGTATCAATAAGCCATTCAGTGTCAGAACTATCAACATGACAACACTCTCCAATAGTACATATCAAAAAAACATGATCATCAGAACTAGAAGTTGTAGCAGCTGTATTCTTGTCATCACACTCTTTATGATGGTCATTTTTCTTATTTCGCTGGTCTCTTTTCAACTTGTAGAAAAACTTTTGAATGTGGCCTGGCTTGCTACAATAGTGGCATATCGTAGATTCTCTCCTATTCTTGGACTTTGACCTATACTTTGACTTGCCACGCCCTTTGGGACCTCTACTCTTGCTTCTTCCTCTATTCTCTACCACAAGTGCCTGCGAAATATCAACACCCATCTCCTTTCTTCTAAGCTCTTCATTGAACATGCTCTCTTTGATGACATCCAATGAAATCGTACCATCTGGAGCTGAGTTGCTGATGGACACAACCAAAGTTTCCCAACTGTCTGGCAAAGAACTCAAGAGGAATAAAGCCTGCAACTCATCATCAAGGACAATTTTCATAACAGTCAACTTGTTAATAATATCTTGAAAGTCGCTAAGATGCTCAGAAACAGACTTCCCTGGCTTCAACTTAACAAGCCTCTTAATCAACGAGGCCTTGTTATGAGCGGTCTTCCTCTCATAAAGACCCTCCAATTTTCTCCATAGTTCAAGCGGCTCAGTCTCCTAGGATACATGATTGAATATGCTAATATCAATCCACTGTCTGATTGTCCCCAAGGTCTTTCTCTTCAGCTTTTCCCATTCTTTATCTGTCATCTTCTCTGGCTTAGTGGGCTGGACATCTTTCTTTGTTTTATTCACATCAATTGGGTCAAACAAATCCTTGCAATATAGCAAATCTTCCATCATCGGACGCCAAATGAAATAATTGGTTGATGTCAGTTTAACCATAGAGTTATGTCCATGCTCCATGTCTATGGTTTAACACTCCGCTCTGATACCAGATGTAGGGGGAGGAGCAAAACAACACAAGTAGGATACAACACCTACAAGGATCGACTTCAAGACAATCAACCAATTATACTTCACCCAATTTACCAAAAGAAATTCACCACTAAATTAACCAAGCTCAAATCAGCAACATATCAAAAAAAATCACAAGCAAATATGAATAATAAATATGCAAGTTACACACGAGATTTATACGTGGAAAACTCCTTCGGTGTGAAGGATAAAAACCACGGGACTTGTAGGAGTCCACCCTTCTTCTTCTCTTATTATGCAAATTGAGGGTAAAGACACCCAAATCAGTCTACAAGGATGTCATAGCCCACCAACAACAACATACATAAGAGCCAACACAAAAGAGAAGAGAAATTGGGAAATATCACCCAAAAACGCAGGTTACACCAACTGCAATAACAGAAGATCAAGAGCTCCGATTGATGATCTGAACCATCAAGATGTAGTTCTATATGTTGTGAACCAGCTGTGAAAATTTCAGAACGATCCAACAGTCGGATCTCTGGAAAACTGAAATTTTGTCAAGGCTGTCCAGAAAATCTGGACTCAAACCCTCTCTCAAAAATCTGCTTCTCTCTCTGTCATACACCCTCTCAATTTCCTCTTTTTTTCACGTCAAACCCCCCTCCCCCAAAAAGAAAACAGCAGCTCCCAAAGACTTCTGGAAGAAGTCAACAAAACCCAAAACATATGAGCCACACATCAATAAGTGATTGAGCTTTCACTTAAAAAAAATATAACAAATGGGCTGGTCCCTTAACATTTAGGATAATTCAAATGTATATTTTCCAAATTATAGTTATAGTGTAAGCGTAGGTATAGCTCGTAAAAGGCAACCAAACTACAATCATTTACAAAATTTAATAAAACCCCAAAAACTCTCATCGAGTCTTACAAAGATACACAACTTAATTTTAAACATTCCACATAAAACCCCCACACAATTAACATATTTACAAACCAAAACTCCCAAAATCTCTTAATTATACGGCTGTTGTTGGTACCCCTACACCCTTCTCTCCGGCCGGAGGTACTCCGCCGGAGCCATATTCCGGCTCTCGATAACCGGGACCGTAACGGCTGCTGAACATTCCGGCATGAAGCATGAGAACATAGATGAGTTGTGTAAATGCTAAAACTATAGTGAATCCTTCAAGAACCCTAAGCCTCCATCCTCTCCACCCTCCTATGTTTATCTCCTTGCATGCCAACCTACATAGGTTTCATTAATATTACCAAAAAAACAAAATTATATAAAACAAATGAAATTATTTACCAGGTAATTATCGATTAGTTTCTTTGTTTCGATTTATGTAACACATTAATAAAGACGAACAATAATCTTATAATCTTAAAAGTGCTGAAGTTGCTATGCCAAACGTGAAAAGGAAAAAATGAAAGAAAAAGATGTCAGGATTACGTGGGTAATTTGAAAATTGTATAAAAATATTAAGGGCAAAAAGATAAAAATATGATCAAACTTAAAACTTAAAACAGCATATAAGCTTTTTCTTTTTTTTTTTAAAAAAAAAGGACTCCTACCCAGCTTTTAACTTTTGACTTAAAATAAATTTTTTTAATAACCCCGATCTAATCTTACACGTGCGAGGACAGTCCTCTGAATAGAGTCCATTGCATCCCACAATAATCGACGGGCAGCCCTCGTACATTTAGCAAAAATAAATTATTTTAAATATTGTCAAACAGCTAAATAAGTCAATAACCAGCTTTTAAGTCAGTTTGACCAGCTTTTAGGCCGGGCCAAACAGACTCTGCGGTTCAAATCCAGCTAGTGTGTTATTATTTCATTATTTTTATTTAAATTTATCTTAGATATGGTTCCGTTTTGCTTCTTAAAAAGTAAGTTAACTTTCAAAGGTAAATTAAATGAGATTTTTAAGTTGGATAATTTTAATTAAAATTAAAATACTAAAGAAAGTACCTTTTTCTTATATCAATATATTTAGAAACTAAGAAATAGTTTCTAAAAAAATCCCCAAATTTCGATATTTAATCGATCGATGCAATATAAATTGAAACGGAAAACGAAAAAAAAAAACATTGTTTACCCAAAAGCTAGTGCAGTAACAGCCCAAGCAACAATAGCTGAGGAACCAGCAGCAGCAAGACTATCGTTTCTCCATACCCTCAAATGATTTCCACCCAAAACCTTCGATATAATTCCCAAAATCGACGCTAGTATCGCGAATACTAGAAAAAACATCGTAGCTCCATTTCCACCAAAACCTAAAAAGAAAATTACATAATCAATAAAAAATGAACTACGAAAAATATGTTTCATTATTTGAGTTTCACACCTGAACTATTGAGATAGACGTACAAATTTGACTAATAAACGTTATATAGTTAAGAGTGATACTTAAGCTATGAAACTAAAAAAAAAAAATTTAAAATATTTAGAAGAGAGAAAGGAAGTTAATTACTAGGATGATTAGTTTGGCCATTAATGTATTTATTGAGACACCAACTAGCAAAACCCAACATAATTAAATACATAATTAAGTTTAGAAACAATAATGGAGCTGCAACAGTCCTAGCCACAGTCCTAGCCATTATTTCTTCCAACAAATGGACACAACAATTAAAACAGAAAATTTTAATCTATGATTTTTGGGGGCTTAAGTTTTATATTTTTATAAATAGATAAAAGGATAAAAAATGCAAAGGTGTTGTAACGTAACGTATATAAAACAATTAATACTATGGTACGTGTTATGTTTAATTGCTTCAGTGGTGAACAGGTGGAGGGACACGTGTCACATACTTGTTCTACTTTGGATTCTCTTAATATTATTCATCATGCATGCAATGTCTATCAACTAGCTATAAATCAATTGAGTATTAATAAATTTTAGTCTCTTTTTTTTTTTGGTGTATCAACGCTTTAATTTTTTTGTTATTAGTGTATTTTGGATTTTTTATAAATGTATTTGATTTTTTTAAAATATATCAGTATATGTATTTGATTTCTTTTCTAATGTATTGACGCTTTGATTTTTTGGCTATTAATATATTTGATTTTTTTTAATGTATTAACACTTATATTATTATAATCGTTTGAGAAATTTCTATAATTATAAATTTTTAAGCAATATATTAGATTTCTATAACTTGCTCTAATTTTATAGGTGAAATTAAATTTGGAAAAAGTAGGATATATAAAGATTCATGGCTTTATTTTTATTTTTATTTTTAAAAGGTAGAAAAGTTGTTACGATAAATAATTCAAGAAATTAAATATAAAGATAAAATTAAATCAATAAAATAACACTGAAATTCAAAGAAATGGAATGAAATATAACTAGTTAGTTATTAATATCTTATTTTAATTTTCGATTTTCATATTCTTTTATCATGGATATAGTATGATCGTTAGTGAGCTGAAGTTTTACGTTCATTTTAATCATCTCATCACAATATTTTTTAGGTCTACTAATATACCCGTTACACTTTTTAAATAAAGAATCTATTGTATATCTGAGCAATCTCTATATCATTTTTCATATTATTAATCTTCATGGGAGTCACTCCCTACATAATCTTAAAAATTTTCATTCTTAATATATTTTATATCTACAAACTTTGTATGTAGATCGATATTTATCTCAATATTCTTATCTTCGTCATTCACATTTTCTTAACATGAGAGTTCTTAAATTGAACAATATCACTTCGTCCTATACAACATAATTTATCTTAGCATCACCTTATAGAATTTGACTTTAATTTTATCGTATTCTTTATCACATAAAATATTTTTTTTAGTTTCTAACATAGGGTGACTCTAGGAAAAAGCCCATTGTAAATGGGCCAGACTACTGGTTATTAGTATGGGCTTGGGCCTTGAGAATAGTTCACAAAGTAGCCGATTTTAAGATTGTTATTTAAAGTGTAGCCAAAATTTACAAAAATATTTAAAATTTAACAACATCTCCAATTATCAGAGCTTAACATCAGATCCTAGAACTGAAATTTAAATGCAGTTGAAACTTTGGAATTCTAAGGTCTGAATTTAAGACTCTTTCAATTAAAACTTTTGAAAAAATCAACTTCATGATTTGGTTTTTTATAGAGAAAATTGATCCAAATCGAATTATAAATATCATAAACAGAGTGATAAGTATTGATTCTTGTCTTCATTATTAACGACATATCTCGAAGTAGCATTGGAGTGAAGTCCTTTTTAGTAAGCAACACATGCTTTGCTTACTAAAATTATAGTACTTTTTAATGTCAATCTAAATTAATCAAATACCAAAAAAAAATATGAAATCCAAATAAGAGAAACCAATAGACAAAAATTAAGTTTTATGTCATTGTAAGTAACGATACATAAAAATAATTTTTTTCTTAATTAAATAATTTGAAAGGAGGAAAAAGAGAAAAAGCTATGATGTACACATATAATAAGACGAACTTTTTGTTGCTTTAAATAGAATTTCTAAATAATTATTGTTGTTTGAATTCCAATCTAGAGGATGAAAAGATTCTGTAGATTAAATACAAGAACAATTATTTGTCTGCTATATTCTTGTCCCATAAAATACCTTTAAAAAATTAAAAATATCTAAAGATTTCATTTTTTATAACACTTATTTGTGAAAAGAAAATAAAACATATATATATATATTACTAGTAAGGAGGTTTTATGAAATTTTGAATAGATATGTGTGTGGTCTTCGTGTACCTCTACCTACAGGGCTGGTTGTGTCCATCATCTTTATCTTTGTCTCCCCATCCTACTAGGGTCCGCCTTTTATTCCACATTTCTATACTAATCTAATTTGGATTAAGATTTCAAAATCTCTCAATATATCACGATTACCCTCTATCGTTCAGTCCATGAATTTATGTTATCATATATATATATATATATATATATATTACTAGTATGGAGATTTAGTGATAACATCCATTTTCAATAATTAGAGATATATACAAAGAGTGATAATTGCTACTAAAAATATATATTTAGCGACAATTAAAAATTAAATATTTATAATAGTTATTTTTATTGCGGTAACTCTTTAATTAGCTTTGGTTGGGGTTAGTTTGTGGGGTGGGGGGGGGGGGTTATTTTGTGGGGAAGAGGCATGTGACTATTAATTAATAATAAATATAAAACATAGATCCATGTGTTTTATAATTCAAAGGGTAAGATTTTAAATAAATTTATAAACATCACGTTCTTAATTATTTTTTTTACAAAAAAATTCCAAAGTTGTATCTTTTCAGAAAAATAATTTTGTGATTTTATTAATTGATAAAGTTTCAACAATACAAAAATGAAATTAAATATTTATTGATCGTAGGACTGTTCAGAATCGAATCGAAATTGATTAGTCGAATCGATATGATGCTTTAGTGGTTTTGATAACGGTTATAATTTTCTTTTATTGAGTTATCGGTTCTTAATGGTTTAAAGTTTTTTCTTAAGGGGTTAACCGATAATTCAATAATAAATTAAATAATATATTATTTTGTATATAGAGTCCTCGAGTTAGAGTTTGATTTTCTACTTTTATTTTTTGTTCTCTCAAATACTTGGTTATTTTACAATGTAAAAGTGCTTGCTTTTGAGCAAGATGTAACTTATGAACTCAAGTACATGATTTATTTGGTTTGTTATCTTGTTTCTAATTGATTTTCAATGTTCTTTCTCTTGCGTCAACTCTTAAGTTAACCGATAACCAAACCGATAACATAAACCAATAACTGATAAACTAATATCTTTATGGCTCTATAACAATTTAGCATCTCTATAAATCGATAACTAATAAACCAACTCAATAAAACTTAAAATCGAATTGGATAGATGGATAGATCTTAGATCATAAGTTGGAATTAGGATATGTATAGACAGTCAATCTAAAATATGATAATATTGTATTTAAAATAGTTCTATTTATTTTGACTATTATATATAAAGGATATTAAAGTACCATAATATCTTAATGATACAAAAATAAAATTGTAGCTAGATTGAAATATTTATTTATTTTTTCCACGTTTCTACTCTATTCACAATAAGAAAAATATGAGATAATTTAATTACTTAACTATGAAAAATTGTTATTTGACATTCCTTTGCATAGGGCGTGGCGCTGCTGTATTTAATAGTGTAGAAATTATTCTGACGTATAGTAATTTAATTTTATAAAATATTATTATAATATATATATATATATATATATATATATATATATATATATATATATAATTAGCAGAGAAAAACACATGAGTAAAAATTATTTCAAAGTATAGCATAAGACAAAAAAGACAACAAATTGTTTATTGGATTAAAACACATCATCTCAATCTCATATATTAAGTGAAAAAAATGAAAGATTTTATTGGAAAATATTATTTGAATCTTGTAAATATATCATATAATTGTGTGTATGTATAAAAATTATTATATTAATAATAAAATTTCATAGCTAAACGGTAAATAAATAATAATAAATATAATTAACTTAAACTTTTTATTAAGTACATGAAGTTAGATTTTTTTATTTTATTTTTTATGCAATGTTTTGTAGCCATATCGACACTTGATTAATCTGAATTCATGTCAGTTAGGGCTTCATTCGAAAGATGTTGCTCTCTACTATATTATTTTCGTACTCAAAACTTAAATACTAAAATCTAATTAAGGAAATAAATATTGTTATTTTTATTTTTTTTTTAAAAACAATATCAAAATGAGCCTTTACCAACCCCCTTTTAATAATTTAGTAGACAAAAACGTACGAGTATTTTAAATATTTTAAAGCATAGCCTATAAGACAAGAAAGACGATATATAGTTTATTGTATTAAAACTCATCTCATAATTTATGTGAAAATGAAAGATTTCATTAATAATATATAAAATAAATAACCATAAGCTGAATAAGTTTGTTATAAGAACTCATACAGAAATTATAAACAGTTTTAACGATGGGAACTTGTAAATTTTGTCTTCTTGCTATCATAAATTGTATGTCTGTAAATTATTTTATTACTGATAATATAAAATGAAATTATTTTTATGATTAAAATATCACATATAATGGAATAGAGGTTAAAAAATAATAATAGGAAAAAGGACGAATAAGCTTTCGAACTATCGTAAATAATATGAATATATTTTTCGTCATATTTTGGGGATATTGGTGTCCATGCCATCCAAAAACTAGAGCATATCTGTCATTCACTCTAACGAAAGTTTAAATAGGGAAATGTGGTATAATTTTATCCGTCGATCTAATATTTTATAAATGTCAGGTCGATGGGTAAGATTATGGCACGTGTATATTCGTCAGTATAAAAGATATATATTCTCTAAATTTTTTACAGTAGGGGCACAAATATCACAGAAATATGACGGAGGATATCTGCATACCAATTACGATAGTTTAGAGATATATTTATCGTCTTTCCCTTAATAATAATATCTTTATCATGATTGTACATATACACAAAATGAGCATAATAAATGTTAGAAGAAACAATATTACTATATTCAATACAAGTTTTTTTTTTTTCGTCTCGGTGTTTGGATTTCACATTAGAGCTTCGATTAAATTCGAATCGCGCACTGCAGGGTCCATTTGGGGGTGGGGTGACGCTTCCAACAAGATTTTTTTCCATACCCAGGGCTCGAACCTGAAACCTCTGGTTAAGGGTGAAGCACTCCCACCAGTACGCTACAACCCATGTTGATAAAATTAAATGTTGTTGCTGAGGTTCGAACTCGGATTGATGAGGTGGCAGCATTCAATACAAGTTGCAAGTAAGATTCCAAATTCAAAGTTTTCAAAACAAATATACAAAATTAAGGAAAGTGTAAAGTGCCTTTAAAATGTGCAATGATGTGAGAAGTGGATAACAATTAAAAAACTATTATCTAAATTGTAGTAATGTTTTTCTTTAACTATAAAATAAAATAAAAGTCAAAAAGTTTTTGTAATAATTTTTCTTTTACCCGAATTTATGTATAGCAAACACTTAATATATGTGACAAAATATTTTGTCAAGATTATAAAATTTGGTCTACTATAAATAATTGCAAGTTTACATACAGGGAAAAAAAAAATATTTACAACGTGCAAGTTATAGAATAAAATTTTTTGATCATGTTATAAAACTCCATTTTGGATCGCAATAAATAATTGATATCATCCCTCGATAGTGTGATAAATTGGATCGAAAATTCTCTTTTTTCAAATAAATGTATTATTATTTTCATTTTTATTATTTTGAACACATTTTACTAGTAACAAAAATATAGCCTTTAAAAGATTATAAAATGTAGAAAATATATATTTTTTTCTTTCTTAATCTCAATTAAATTCGAATAACTTAATATACCTTTTAAACGAATAATATATGTCATATATATAAGATCATAGTAAAGTCATCATAAATTTTCTTTTAGATATATAATGATAAAAAATAATTATAATAGAATAAACATTTGTTAATAAAAATATTATTTAAAAAAAGCATCAAAAAATAAAAAAAAAAACTTTAAACCCATTTAGTAACGGTAAAAACATTTTATTAACATATATATATTAATTAAAATGCCATATAAAAGTAATGTTTATATAGTACGAATATATTATTGTTGTATGTATTTAAATTATTGATGTGAGGGGCTATTTACATCACACCTCATTCATTTTTCATTTCTATATAAAGTCAATAAAATCAAGCAATTCCATGCACCACCCCAAACCAAAACATTTCCATTTATCTTTTGCCTTTGCCATTTCTTATTTCTAACTAATATTCGAATTTCTTTTGTTTCATCGATTTTATTTAAATTTTACCTTTTTTTTCGAAAAAATGAAATTAGAAAATGGTCAAAAAATTGGGAGGGTTCATGAGAGAGCTGAGGGTCCAGCGAAAATTTTAGCCATTGGGACAGCAACTCCTTTTCATTGGGTTGATCAAACCTCGTATCCTGATTATTATTTCAAAGTTACAAATAATGAGCATTTGGTGGACCTCAAAGAAAAATTTAGACGTATTTGTAAGTTATATTTCCCTTTAACATTACATGTTTATCGATGTTATTTAATTTAAAACGTTTAAATTTAATACACTGATGATATAAAGATGATACATATATAATCAGGTCACTTAATAACATATAATATATCTTACATGTTATAATCAGGTCATTTAATAACGTATAATATATCTTGCGGGTAGATATATCTTTTGAAAGACTTGACTAAAAAATTATTACTCTGTCAATATATCTAACTTAATCAAACTAGGTAAGTGATGATAAGTATATTCAGTGAAGTAACATTTATAGGTAACTTAGAAAAAAAAATCGATTAAAACATGTTAAATCACATTGATATGAGAAAACTATTGCGCGCTACCAATGTATATCACTAAGGTGATATTTGATTCGACGATATTAACAATCAAGATGAAAATAATATTTTATGAATAAGTGAGATATCTATCGTTACAAAAGTGATGCCTTTAGAACTTAATTAAGAACTTTGAAACAACATATCATAAGATCATGTACAAGATCGCCTACTATAACAAACATTCTAATATTCGCCTTTTTTTATATGATGCTCTATCAGAAATAAAAATCATTTATCACATGATGCCGATTATACATTTGGAGCATTTGTTAGGTTTAATGATCACTTGTATACAAAATTGTACTTTTGTTGAGTTTCTCTAATCGACTATTAAGAGACGGGGATTATATGATCTAAGATCATTACCTCTTAAGATAGTTTTGGAGGTTGATGATGAACTATATTTAATTATATGTTTCTTTATCATATGTTCTAATTAATCTTTTCTCTTTAATTCTATATTTAATTATACATATTTGAAAATGAAGAATAATTTTTATTCGTATAACATTTGTTTATTATTTTGTCAAGTCTGGCAATTGTATGGCAACACATAAAATAGCATGAAATATATATATATATTAATATATATGTCTGCTAAAATTATATATCTTGGAGTACTATATATGGGCTAAGAAAATCATACTATAAATATTTGTTGTGAAGTGTTTGTATATGATCTAGTCATTTAAACCTAATAAATAAATGGAGATATATATTTTTGTTAGGAATTATTTTTACTTTTTAATGTGAAATTATACGATTTGGAATTGATGTTTCAAAAATGCAATTTTGAAAAAATCGGGTAAGATGTACATAATTTTACTCATATTCTTAGATTTTAACAACCATCAGACATTGTCAATCCTTCTCTTTCTTTGAAATTGAAAGCGATAATGTGAATAAACTCACGCAAAAATAAAAATGAGTATTTTCAAAATATATATAAAATAATGAAATTAACGTTATACAAATGGAGATAATATCTTTATTTCTGTTCAAGGTCAATTATGTAGTGTCAGTCACTTATTACTTGCTCCAATAATTCAATTAAATTATAAATAAGCTGGTTGATATTATTTATTATTAAGGATATATATTGTCCTCTTCCACTCATTTAAAGGAAAATTTAAAAAAAATAAAAAAAATATGGACATTAATATGGTAAAATGATATTATCCTATCTAATTTTTTTTTTAAAAGGGTCTGATTATTTTATTGACTTCTTTTATTATAATTATTTGAGTTTCTTATTGTTATTTTATTTTTTCTTTCATTCCTTTGTTTAAAGAAAAAAAAATTAAACTATTTTTTGGTCTATATTGTAATTTGATTTTTATATTCGAAGAAAAAAATTTGATTATTTACAATAAGTTTTACAAGAATATTAGTAAAACATAAATAAATTTGATTATCAAAATAATAATTCTAAATTAGTCATTGATACAAAAAAAAATCAAAATTTTTTTTTATAAGGATTAAATTTACTCATATGGGATTATATATTGTAGAAAAAAATAATAGAAAATTGGATTAAAATTATCTTTTTTTTTTCATTTCCGTTAGAGGAAAAGGGTATATGTGAGTCATTTGTTTATAAGTAGGGGTATATATGCGCCACTTTCATAACAAAGGGTATATCAGCTCCAAATGATAAAGTTGAGGAGTATATCAGATCCTATTCCCTTTTTTTTTAACCATTTATCTATAAAAAAAAATAATTTTTTTTATTTTTCATAAATAATTTCAGGCAGCAGAACAATGATTAGGAAAAGGCATATGCTTTTAACAGAAGAAATATTAAAGAAAAATCCTAATTTGTGTTCTTATAATGGGCCTTCCCTTGATATTAGGCAAGACATTTTGGTCTCAGAAATACCCAAACTTGGTAAAGAGGCTGCCCTTAGGGCCATTGATGAATGGGCTCAGCCCAAATCAAATATTACCCATTTAGTCTTTTGTACTAGAAGTGGTGTGGACATGCCTGGTGCGGATTACCAATTAATTAACTTATTGGGCCTAAGCCCATCGGTTCAACGATTCATGATGTATCAACAAGGTTGTTTTGCCGGTGGCACGATGCTCCGGTTAGCCAAGGACTTAGCTGAGAACAACAAGGGTGCTAGGGTGCTTGTTGTGTGTGCCGAGAGCTCAGCGATAGGGTTTCGCGGGCCGAGTGAAGCTTATCCCGATAACCTTATCGCGCAAGCATTGTTCGGAGACGGTGCGGTCGCGGTTATAATCGGGTCGGACCCTAAAATGGGCCTGGAGAGGCCCGTTTTCGAGATTGTCTCAGCGGGCCAGACGTTTGTACCTAACGGGGATTGCCACCTCGCGTTACACTTACGCGAGATGGGCCTTACGTTTCATTGTACCAGAGACGTACCACCGGCCATCGCGAAAAATGTGGAGAGTTGCTTAATAAAGGCGTTTGAACCGTTAGGCATTTCAGATTGGAACTCGGTGTTTTGGATTCTTCATCCAGGAGGTAATGCGATTGTGGACCAAGTCGAAAACATATTGGGCCTCGAGCCCGATAGGTTACGGGCCACGAGAAATATCCTTCGAGAATACGGTAACTTGTCGAGTGCATGTGTTTTATTCATATTGGATGAGATAAGAAAAAGATCTGCTAGAGATGGGCTGAAGACTACTGGAGATGGGCTGGACTTGGGAGTCCTTTTATCATTTGGGCCTGGCCTTACAATTGAGACCGTTGTGCTTCGTAGTATGCCCATTTAAATAATGGGCCCATTATGTCTTTTTACTTGGGCCTGGCCTTTTATGATGTTTCATTTCATTTGGTTGAAGTTTTTTTCATCTATATGCATGTATTAATAAATAATTGAGTAAAATATCCACCATCTCAATAGATATTATAAAGGGAAAATTGTATATAATTGCAAACTAATAACCTAAATTAAATGGAATAGCTAGGGTTTAATTTAATTGTGCTCCATAGCAAACATTAGCTAAAATTTGCCAGCGTCTCTCTTCCCAAAATCTCGCTCGCCTCTCTCGCTTTATACACAGAAGTGTATAATTCTGTTTCTGTTCTGTATAAAGCGAGAGAAAATTGTATATACTCATGCAAAAATGTATATCTTCGTGTTATACACTTAATTATACAATTTACAAACATTTTACTTCAAATATTGCAGAGAAAAAGGCCAACGAATTATACAATTGCGAATTATACAATTGCAGTGAAATACAATTTTCTCTAGCTTTATAAAACAGAAGTGTATATATTGTGTTTCTGTTTTTGTATAAAGCGAGAAAAACATATATCTTCTTGCTATACACTTATAATTATGCAATATACATACATTTTAATTCGATTCAACTGTATGCAAAACAAATTATACAATTGCAGCGAAATAGGCCAGCGAATTATACAATTTAGGCCAACGAATTATACAATTGTATATGTATAACAAATTATACAGTTTTATGTTTGCTATGGAGCGCAATTATGCAAAGTTTGTTATAGCATACAAATATGAATTTTTTGTTTGTTATTAATATTATTGTTTTTAATTCACAAATATCTTTTTTTTCTGAAACGAAACTCTAACTTCCTATTCATTTTATAGTTGTAGTTTTTCTTTTTCTTTAAAAGTATACGATTAAATTTGTAAAAAAAAATAATTTAAAAGTTAAAGGAATTTTAGTTATTTAATTATAAATAGCTTATCATCATATTCTTTTTGTTAAACATATCAATTGATTAGCTAACCAAAACCAATTCAAAGCGATAGATCAATTTTTATATTATAATTAGTATAACAATTTAAGCATTAATTAGATTAATACTCTAGTAATTAGCCTATGTATATATGCTTTTGTTTTGCGACAGTTTAAATCAATAGAGTGCACAAATAATCTTTCGATCATAAATTTGACTGAACTCAATAATATATGAAAAATTAAATTTCAAATTCAGTACTAGAGGGTAAAGTACATGAATACCCAATCTTGATTCCACTATTTAATTAACTAGTATCAACTTTTATTTATATAATGTTTTTATATAACTAAAGTTCATGTACATATATATGACTAATGTTCAATTATTTCCACATGAACTTCAACTATTTAAAATACCGTCTTATAAATTTTTTTTAGTGTTACTAACATTTATGATTCATCTCTGAAAATTTAAATCTTGACTCAGTGTTACGAAATGAAAAGGCTTAATAGAAAGGCATCGACTCGATTTATTATAGTTTTTTTCAAAGTCATGCGCAGTGTAAAATATTATATTCCAAAGTTCATAAATTAGTTTAAGTAGTTATGCTATTGAATTTTTTTTTAAAAAAAAAATTAAAGGAATTGAAAATATAATACCATATTGTCATAATTCACATCAAGTTGCATTGTTTAATTAATGAATTCATATGTTCTGTCTAACTAGACATAACCAATACCTAACAAAACATTAATATTGTAGGGAAGCTTTAAATGAATTGAATATTCCAAGTGTGACTATAGTATATTATTCAAAAATCGAAATTGTCGTTGTGGAGTGATAAATATTTCTATTGATTCTTAATCAGAATTTAAATTCAGACATGAATTTTCCTTTGTTAGACTAAATATAAACATCAATTACTCAATATAACGACAAAAGGAAACTATACATATTTTAGTCTTAGGGAAATACGATAAAATGGATGAGATTTTTTATATTCTTAATAAGATACTTTGTATTCGAGCTATAAAAACACTAAGAAAAAATTGAAGCACATACTAGGCTTTGTACATCACGAATAATTAATCGACCAATAAATTCCGAATAGATAAATAAAATAAAATATATAAACTTATCTAGATGAAGAACAACCTTCTGAAACAAGGGATATCAAAATATTACTTTATGTTATCCCTCCAATTCCCAAGTACATATATCTTGATAACTTTCCTATTATCGTTATTTTTTCTCGATATATATTTATATTGAACCTCGAGTAATTTATATTTCACGTCACATAATTGATATAACTCTTATTTAAGAAAATAATTTTTTCAATAAAATTATTTTCATATCGAAAACTCAAACTCGACATATACAAATAAAAATATATGAATAAATGATATTCATTTCATTACAATTATACGTACTTTAATTAGATATATTTCTATAAATAAAATAAAATAAGTCCCCCAAAAAATAATTAATAAATTATAGGGGACAAACATAAGGTATCAAGAACATGGCTCCTCACAGAAAATAACGTGATTTTATACAAGTTCAACATGTGCCACTCATTTTTTATAATTTTTTTTAATTTTATATTTATGGACATAAATTTTACCACCAACAAAATTACGATTAGATTCATTCAACTATAAAGTTAGTTGAATTTAACCAACATTTATATTTATTTAATTTTTTATGTCTAAGATTCTCTTGGAATAATTAATATATTCGTTATAGAAATTCTACAACTCAGAATGCACGCAGTTGTTATATAATTGGTAGGATCAATAATAATAATAATAATAATAATAATAAATTTTGTTTTTGTAATAATTAATTTTAGAAAATATAAAAAATTGTCCGAACAAAATTTATTTGTTCTATCTCGAGAGAAAGTAACTGAATTTCATAACAAAAGTGAGAGAGTTATAATCTCTTTAGTACGTATAGACAAGTAATTTAATTTACAGACTCAAAAAATTTCTTCTATTTTCACAAATTTGAATTTATTCTAATTATGGGTACTCGAAAGTCGAATGGCTTAACGAAATAAATCTTGTATTATAAAAATGTTAATCTTATATTATGAAAATGTTAATCTTATATTATTCAACTCACTTTAATCATTAAGTTTATTATTAATTAATAGAAAGATTGTTACACATGAAGAGCACTCTTTATTATCTTTTTACTTTAACATTATGAATTTGATTTTCATAAATTCCCTCCTTTAGTCACTATATTTATAATTCCTATAATATCATTTAAATAATTTTGATATATTTTAAACTAAAATTAAATAATGTTTAAAAAAAATTCTTTTCTATATGTTATTAAATCTAGAATTTTACTTTTTGGACCTACAAATCATTTCGTATTTACCATACCTAGCTATAGTTAATCATATAAAACGTAAATTACCTCTTGATAAACATAAAATTGACGTCAATCAAACGCTTTTTCAAATAACTATACGTGTATACTTTGTAAGTAAAGTCAACTTTGTCCCTAACCTAGGGTACCACCATGTGAATGATTTCATAGAAAAGGTCAAAATACCAAAGTACACAAGTTGTACGCTAGGCGTTACTTGTCATCGCCTTCGATTTTCGAGCTCGTAATCATTACTTTACTCGTCTCAAATTATTTATCATTACAATTTTTTAAATAATATTTGATTTTATTTTAAATGGAAATTATATTTAAAATCATATCTTAATAATTCAACGGATTAATTATTTAAACTTTCACGAGAATACAATATTTCATTTCATAATTTCCATTTAAATTATTTTAATTTGTGTTTTCTTCGAAAACATGTAAAAGAAAAACACGATAAATAACGTGCGATCGATCTCGTAACGTCACATTCAAGAAGATAGAAAATGTTCACGTGCAAGGGTTCCGTAGCCATGTGGTTATGAGGCAGTCGGCACCAAAACTTGGAACTGCAGAGATAAGGCAATATAATAATAATTAAAATAAGAGAGAGAAAAAGACCAACCACGGGAGTGGTGGATTACGATTCTCGATTCTTATTCAGATATCTCGAATGTTATTATAAAAATAGAAAAAAGATGTATTAAACATTTTATTTAATTTCATATTGATCTTGCATATTAGTTTAATCAATAAACTTCAAATATCAGATATAATTAGATAATTCAATTTGACTTTTACATATTCGTACTAAGTATTTTTTTTAATCTTTGTAGATATTGTATGAATACGTATTAATAATAAGTATTTTTATCTCATATTAAAGTTATAAGTATTGAAGAAGAAAGGAAACTGACGATTGAAACCTGTCAAAGGAACAGGTTCGACGCAACTGATTGACGTGTCTGCAACAAGTGGAAGCTGAGGATTGAAACATCTTGAAAGAACAGGTCCAACGAAGCGGACTTCCTTCTTCTTCAACAATACGATGTGAGCTTATATTAATAAAGCGTTTTATCTCATATTGAAGTTGTTACACGATATGTTTGAATTGATTAGGTTTATAAATTTTGATTATCGGATGATTAAAGAAATATAAAATGAAAGAGATGTGAGAGTACATAAAGCTTATCTCACGGATCTTGCCTGCAATATTATGGCTCCCACAATATCCCTTTAATTAAATGTTACATATTATAGTCTAGGTGAGATGCTACATTCTCTCTCACTATATATATATATATATATAAACTCTTTTTTGTTCTTAGAAAATTGAGAGTTAGATGCAAAAATAACAACGCTTTATATCAAAACAAAAAGGGAAAAAATGACTAAATGGGTCAAAACAATTACAACTCCATTTAGAAAAGCTAGAACTTTTTTCAATAATAATCAACAATCACCAAGAGATTCACCAAGGGAAAAGAAGTCACAAGAAGAAGGTATGTACAATTTGTGTATAATACAGAGTCTATGTGTTTGCGTTACTTAAGTCGAGAGTCTTGCAGAAATAGTTCATGTTATCATGCATAGTGTGTTTGGTCAAGAGGTAGATCTAGAACGAGTTTATTGTTATTAGCTCAAATCAATTAAACATTTTGTAAAAAAAAAAAAAAGGTGTAAGAGATGATGGTTTTGGTTTAAATCTCGTATTTGTCTTTTGAAATTCGATTTAATTTAGAATTAAGTTATCCAAAAGGGGGATAAAATCGAGAAAAAATTTATGAACTTTAAATTCTGAATCGGCTCCTGATTGGTTTGATCTTGTTTTAACAAATGTTTTGTTTTGTGTTAATTTGCAGAACAAGATAAGCATGTAGTAGATTTGCAAGGTGAAGTAATGGCTTGTGGATATGAAGATGTTCAAGTGATGTGGTCAATTTTGGACAAATCCAAAGCCATTAGAACATAAATCTTTGTTCTATTTTGAACTTTAATTAAACCAAGGCACATATTGTACATATTTTTTTATCATTATCTTGTTCATGTGGTGGCTAAATTGACGCCCAAAAAACAAGATTTTGAAAATTTTGATGATGTACTATACATACCCCTCCCCCTCCCAAAAAAAAAAAAAACACATAACAAGAATTTTTTTTTTGGCTAATCCCCATGATCAATGAAAATCACAGAGTTTTTTGTATTTGATTTGCATTTAATTATAGATTTCAGTAACCAAATATTCATTCATTTTATCCAGATTGATATGTTATCCAATATGCAATTATTAACTTGATGTAAATAGATGTGGATAAGCCGAAGCCATATTTAAATAATTAAAAAAGAAAATGAAAAAAAGAGCCTATGTGAGTAAAATATATTATCGTAAAAGCATCTGTATATAATCTAGTCAAATATTATAAGAGATTGAAAATTGTGGGGTAGGGGTATGCAGCGGTGGGGATGGAGGCTGGGGAGGACATAAATTACGATCGATGTAAAAGGTCACCTGTGAAACTTGTTTTTCCTACTTTCAAGAGGACTGAACGTGAAAAACATTGGACCGAACACACCCTTAAAATGCCAGATCCTGTGATAGAAGCTTCAAGCTTTGTTAAGCTATTCAAGAAACAAAATTCAGATACAAAAACAACAGACAAGACAATCACCAAATGATAATACTTCCATTTGCAGGGAAGTGCACTATTGTACCTATAAAAGATCAGAGATAAATGCAATTTTAACTCAATAACAGGAAATCACACCTAATCCAGGACACGACGCTTGTTCAGATGTATCTACGGAATAATAGCAACCACAGATAACACGACCCCAAGCATTGCAAGACGAGCACGCAGAGCGCGAGATAGTATTGAGTGGTTGGCACTCTTGTCTATTGCCATGCATTCAAGCAATAGTTACCAAGACTGGAAGTGCTGAAATCTTGACTTGGTTTTCATCAATATTTGCAGCAACCATAAAAAGTACCATTAAGAAAAAAACGGATACATATAACTGGCGCAAAATTCTTTTCACGAATGAGTATCTATCAAAGAAGGGCAGAACCCATTCTGCATTCCTTCTTTGTTCGATTCTCAGCTAGTCAAATGAATAGCACCTTACATTTGCTTATACTATGGTGCCTACCAAAGCTACTAGCTGGGGAATCTGTTGGAAGTATGAGATGTTCTTCATTATACTTGACAGTCTCGAGACTGAGTCCATGAGGTGGAAGTAACAAGGTATACTTAGCAAGTTCCTTCCTATCACGAGATTCCAAAATCCTAACAACAATATCTGGTGGAACTGCTTGCCGTCCAACTTGAAGCAACAAAGCGACCTGCAAAAGATTTTGAGAAAAATCACCACACATTATCTTCAGTGCTACCGCTCAAGAGCAGCTGAGATTCAGTCCTGAAATCATGACGAATACTTGGAAGTTTTTTCTTTATGGATTACCTACCATGTTCCGAACTTGTCTATATAGGAAACCAGAACCTTCAACTTCTAGCCGCAAAAGAGGTCCCTAAAGAAAAACACAACAAGATATCAAACTTAAAACTTTATTGATAGACATATGACAAGTAATGCCTCAATGGCTGCAGTTTCATACGCTCTCAGCACTGGCTTCGTCATTAAGCTATGAATACCAACTAAGTCAGGTGGCGCTTATACCAAACATGGCTAAGTCTGACATCCCCTATTTGTTTCTTTTCATTATTTACAACTAATCCTATTCTGGGCGTTTTTCTTTTTCCCTTTGTTTTCTCTCAAGTACTTCCTCATCTATGTCATTTCTTTCCTTTAATGTTCCCTTCTCAAGCACACTGCGTAAGATGAGCATCGAAATCGAGTTACAGAAAACTAAAGCAATAAATCAATTTTGGAAGGACGAAAAGTGTGAGATTCGAAGTCTGTGGTGGCTGGGTGATTGTGAAAGTCAGACGCAGCAGTAACACTATGCTTTTTCCTTCATTTTCACTTTTATATTATGTTACGCTGGGTAAACAATCATACAAACTGCAGCCTGAAACATTTTTTTTGAAAAAGCACAAGAGTTATATTGATAAAGAAAAACAAGCATATTTGCCAAGCACCAAGAATTTGCCAAATCTTACGATATAGTAGTACAAATAATTAAAGCAATATATGCAGCCATCAACTTCTGTGAAAAGTCGGTAAGATCAGACCTATATGAGAGGGACTGAACTCTATCTTTGAATGTTTTTTGTATCAAACACCATATTTTTTTATCCTTCTTGTTAAACAGAAATCCCATCTTAACAGAAGTTCTTTACTGACGCGGCATAAATCCAAGTTATAGAAGGTTGGACATCTTCCATCATCCCATGGTTTGGATGGTGGACCCGGGGTGGGTGCTCATAACATTGTGAATAGTTCAAGGGGTAGAGGGTAATAAAAACTTTTTAAGGGGGGAAATGTCCATTGTTCTCCATTTTCCCGCTCATATAAGATAGCCTAATGTGGAGGATTTGCATTTAGGATAAGATAGTCTCACTATTAATTGTAAAACTAAATTTCTTTTGTATTTTGCCATCTTATGTTCATATATTTGCTACTCGGTAGGGCATTTTAGAACTTACAAATCAGAGATACTTCTTAACATTATGGAGCTATAATTTTTTTTCAAAGGAACAGTTCCAATATAAATACTACTAGTGTTGATATGTACTCTGTTTGTTCCGCCTTGTGTGTGCATATGTACTACGATATAGACACACTTCGTAAACAATAATATTATAAGACATTCTCAAAGTCATCCTCATGTTAAGATGTAATGGGTTTTTTCTATCCAAAGGCAACTCTTTTTTTTTCAATTTCTTTAATACATTACTCATGCTATTACCCATAAAGAAAAGAATTAGATTAAATTCTTAATTTCCATGCCTAGCCAAAATATGTCAAATAGAATGGGATATAGGTGAGGCTTATAAAAAAATTGTACTTCTTTATTTTTGGAATTTGTTAGCATGAACTTCAAGAATACAGACTCGTTGAGTTTCTTAAGCTTGGGGAAGCCCTGATGCACCTAATGAACGAATTTTGATATGAAACCCATATGCATGTACCTTGAGCTGTGAGCCAGCTCAAAGTGTATTTTGTGTTGGCGAAGAAACCCACCCTCAATGCAAGCCATGTAACCTAATTGATAAGTCTAATATCAGTAAGGGGATGAATATAGTACCTTTTCAACAACATCAAAGCGCAATATCGTCTTCACTGGATTTGGCACCCGGTCATTTCGTGATGTATTGGCAAAGGCAGAAAAGTCATGTTTCCCCACGAAATGCTTTGCGGCATCTCTCATGACATCAGCATTGAGTTTATACTCACTATGGTAAGCATAGTGCCTCAAGAATGGGTCCAGGATAGTGGAATTATATACTTGGTAGCAATATATCTTGCTTGTAACAGAGAAACGCGCATGAAACTCAGGTCCTGCAGGGCTAAATTCTCTAACTCTGATGTCAGAAGGAAGAAGACCATTTATAGCTCTATGAACGCCGTCTAGTGTTTCATAGTTGAAAGGTGTAATGAAATGTGCCACCTGAAAGCCAAAGTTGGTTCTAAGTCTATTTATTTTGATCATTTCTCTTGGTTAGTGAGAATCCATTGACAGGGAAAGCAGACCTGACCCCATGCATGAACTCCTGCATCTGTCCGGCTCGCACCAACTACACAAAGTTCTTTACGGTTTATTTTCGTTTTTTTAGTCAGAGCTTCTTCCAAAATGCACTGTACAGTTGGTGTCGACTGCTGATACTGCCATCCTACAGGATACTCATCATTCAGGATTATAGAAATAGAGCAAAACTGTATCCCAACATACAGGCGCAAAAATATAGGCAATAAAAGAAGTATAAAAACATTTAGAAGGTAAGCTTAACTTCTTATTATCTTAGAAATCATTGTGCCTTATAAAGATCAAAAAAATAGAAAAAGGATGATCTCAGAGAAAAACAAACTCAAATTACCTACATACACATGCTAGGAAGAAATCGAGAAACAGAGAACAAATGGTAAGGTGTCAAAATTGCAATTACTGGTACCTTCAAAATCTTACTACACCGTTTGACTTGCCTAGTTCACTTCATCATGGTTCACTTAATTTATTTCTAGTTTAACATTGGGTATTGTTTATTTCTATTTCTATAGCATACATTAGATACTACATCAAAAACAGTACTAAAACTCTCAAGTTTTAAACTTCAAATTGATGGGTCTGGGGAAGGTATAGTGTAAGCAGATCTTTACAAGGTAGAGAGGTTGATTCAGATGTAAAGAAGACATGTCAACTAATAAGGGAAACAATAAAGAGCATCCAGAGAAAGGGAACACTATCAACATCAAAATAATACGAAACAGAAATAAAAAAACAACAACTACGAGAAAAAAATGCTAATACTACGAAAGACACGGTGTTCCAAACTACCACCCAGCCTATCCTGCCAAAATAAACTACTCGATAACCTTCTACCCTAATCCGTGACCTCTATATCCTATTTAAGGCCATGGCCTCAGTAAGTTGTAAGATACGTCATATCCTGTCTAATCATCTCTCGTGAATACTTCTAGCGTCCTACCTATACCTCTCCTCGTACCCACTATAGCCAACCTCTCACAACTCCTCACATAGGGAAACAAATTGATTGGAAAGATATTTATTAACATCACAAGCAAAGAATGTTACTAACTCTCCGAATAGTAATTCGATTCAAATGGATGTAGTACAATCTTAGCAAAATGAACTATGTCCAGTAAACACGATTTTGAGATTTTACAGCACTAAACAAACTCTCAACCTCAATTATCTACTACATAAGAAGGCAAAACTGATATATTAACAATGAGAGCAGTAACCTACCAACTTGTTAAAATAAAATGAATGCATGAAAACCTAATTAGAGTATAAACACTAAAAAATTCAGAGATTTCAACCCTCAATTTTCAATCTGAAGTAACACGAAAAAGAGAATGAAACCTGAAAATCTGGTACCGTCGTAAGCAATAACTAATCGCCATTTATAAGCTGGTAATGTCAGTTTCACCGATTGACCCTTATTTGAATCTTCATCCTTTCGACTACAATTCTATTAGCAAAATTTCACATCAATTAGGGAACAAAAATAAAGTAAATTAGAGCAAAATAGCACATACTGAGATACAATTTGCTGAACTTTTCTCGAGATTTGGAAGTAATGGAAGCGCCAAAGCTGCTGAGAAACACATTCTTCATTAACGTCAGCTCAATTTTTCCCAAATGAATCCATGAATTTTTTCAGCAGCTTTTCTGCTAGTGAGCTTTGAGCAACGATTATCAGAGTTTTATCTTTAGGCTAAAAACAGCAAAAGTAAAAAAAAAAAAGAGTTTAACTGCTATCCGCCGACGGTGGACAAAAAAATTACACGGACATTTTATTTTTGAAAATATTTAATTTTTTTAATTAATATATTTTAATATTATTAATATTAAAATAAAAATAATAACATAGTGTTATATGGTAACTTGAATTATAAATTAATTGTACAAATTTAATTAGGATTCTTATTTGTCTTACCAAAAATAAAAAATACATAATTTCTTGTGTTTTCTTAGTTGGATTAACGTTCTTCTTTTTCTACATAAACCATTGAAGCAACCAACTATCCACCATTGAAGCAATTTGAAACAATTATCATGGTAGCGTTTTCCTCGTATATCTTTTTTTACATAACTTATTAAGTCTTTTTCGCAACATGAATAAACGTTTCAAAGAAATATTCTTGTTTTAATGTATGAAGAAATTTATGTTTTGTAGTGATGAAGATATTTAAAGAATACGTTTAAGAACTTTTTAGCAAATTGAAGAAGTTCAATACATTAGCCATGAAAAATATTTAAAATTTTAAAGCTAACTTACCCTATCAGTCTAATATCTAATAATTGTGTATTGCAGGAAACTTTTGAAATCTCTAATTTAGAAGAGCAAAATGCAGAAGGAATTGAAGATTCCTTGGAGGATATAGAAAGCAACATGAATGCAGTTGTATCTTTTGTTCCTCAACTAGGTGAGCAAGAATTAAGAGAGCCTTACATCGGTATGGAATTTCAATCACTTGATACTGGATTTAAATTTTATCTTGATTATGCTCATCGTAATGGTTTTAGTGTGCGCAAAAATCGAATTAGTAGATCAAGAAAAGATAAATCCATTATTGGTCAAGAGTTTGTTGTTCAAAAGAAGGATTTCGTTTAAAAAAATGTAACCAAGCATGCAATTGTGATTAAATCATGGGCCGTATTTAATAGTGTTTGATTTTGTTTGCTTACTCTTATAAGTTTGAATATGTTCATTTTGTTGCACTTTATGTTTCTGGAATAGTTTCATATTAATATTTTGCTAACATTGCTTCAATGGCAACAAGTACCGGTTCTTATAAAAAAAAATAATATGTTGGCAATGATTTTCTTTGAAGGATTGAAGTGCTTTCCAATAAGAAAACACAAGAAATTATGTATTTTTTATTTTTGGTAAGACAAATAAGAATCCTAATTAAATTTGTACAATTAATTTATAATTCAAGTTACCATATAACATTCTGTTATTATTTTTATTTTAATATTAATAATATTAAAATATATTAATTAAAAAAATTAAATATTTCCAAAAATAATATGCCCGTGTAATTTTTTATCCACCGTCGGTGGATAGTAGTTAAACTCAAAAAAAAATACTCGATATATATATAAGAAGATATTTTAATTATAACTTTTAAAATTAGTGAGATTTTGAATTTAGGATAACACTTATATTTGGATGGTTATTGTGTATTTTTTTGGGTAATGTTCTTATTAGATTGTGTTATATTATTTTCTCATATTAAATATAATATTTGAGTAATCGTATTATTTTATCTCATATTTATAATTTAAGTAATAAATTTATTTGAAAAGCAAAATACTACGTAAAAATTATTATGAAAATAATGAATAAAAGATAAAATATAATTATTATATAGTAATAAATAAAGATAAATCAGAAAAAAATATTAAAGTAACAAGTATAACCAAGTATTACATAAAATAGGTTGTTTTTTTTCATTATCTAATGAGAATTTTAAATTATCTTTTAATTTTTCTTTTTCTTTTTTCAATATATTAAAATTACCATGGCTATAAATTTGAAGTAGTAGCAAAAAGATCACATGATGGATTTTTATAAGATAACTATAAAGTGTTGATACGATCTTAAGAAGATGACTATAAAGTGTTTACATGAATTTAAGAATAAGTAAGCTTTAAAGTCGTAGCTTACTGGTTTTTCCATCATCCAATCTACAGCTCCTTAACCAAATTCAAATTCTGAAAGAAGAGTTAATTTTAACGAATTTGAAATAAATTGAATTTTATTATGGAGATCGAATATCAAGTGAAATTAAAAAAAAAAAACAAATGAATATGTTGAAGACATAGTTTGCCGAAGTAAATGAGATTTGACTTGAAGTAGCAAGCATGTCAAATTAAATGAAATTTGCCTTCGTTTATGACGTGTTCAGTTAGCGACAAATTTAGAGCACATTTAATGAAAGTTCATTAACTTTTGCAATGATTTAAGAAATCAATTATTTTTTCCGTTTTATTTTATGTTGAATCAAATTAATAACGAAACTCAAAATCAATCTTAAATTCTAGAATGATCTTTGTTACCGTGATGGTATACAGTGTCACACAATAATTTTGTTATCCACACAACTTAAAAGCTATGTTGTAAATTGTCTTGGTATTACTAATTTATAAAAAATAATTACTCTACGTACATTTGATAAAAGTGAAACGATACAGAGAAAATTGATTCTTGTCTAAGGAGAAACAATCAATTCCTTCCAAAATCGTAAGTTTTCTTCATATTAGTTTCAATTTAATGTGCTAGATCAAATGTTTTTTTTTCCTTCTTAATAGCTTTGCTGTTGCCTGTTTTTCTTTGATTGTACTCAAATTTTTCTCAAATTCTCTAAAAATATTGTCTTGTTAGAGTTAGACAATCTCTCTTTTAAGTTTGTGTCGTAAGAATCAATGATACGTTGAAAATCGTCTCTTCAAGCTTTGATGGGCATAGTTACGAATCAATGATTCGTTGAAAATCATCTCTTCACGCTTTGATGGGCATAATTACTCAGTATTTGTGTCTGATAAAAAGTAGCAGGAATGCATAGAATTAGTTGAGGCATAGTTTACTTGAACATACCACAATTATATATATTGTATTTTCCTTTTTCACATAATGTATTAAGTAATCCAAATATGTGTTCCACAAATATATTAGGTATAGATAATTTATGTAGAGAGATTTTGAACTTCGCGATCATAAGATTAAAAGTTAATTTAATGACTGGGGTATAGAATCTTTATTACTTATTTGCACACAATAGTTAGATGGATGATTTTGAAATTCATGGAGAAAAAAGTAAGTTTAACAGATGACTTCTGCTTACAAAAACGTTAAAAATTTAAGATTATTCATTTTTAAGATTATCAAGTACAATTTTCTTTTTATATACTTGCATAATAATTAAAAGACAATCATCTTTTAACTTTCTTCATACACAACTAGTTAAGAAGTTTCAATATTAAAATCACCATGATTTTTAATTTTAACTAATATAGGTAGATTTTTATAAAAAGATTATTAAGTCTGGGATATTTAATTTTCACTTCGTCTTTAAGAATGAAGTTAAAGAAAAACATAGCGTGTAAAAATAAATGAAATTTGACTTGGCGTGACGTAATATAACATATTAAAGTACATTATACTTGAATTGATTTATAACGTATTCAACTAGTGACCAATTTAGAACAAACTGGACGAAAGTTCAGTTACTTTTGCAATACATTAAGAAATCAATATTTTTTTTTTCATTTTGTTTTATGTGACTTCCAATTAATTTCAAAAAATCATAAATTTTAAAATCTAGATTCATCTTTATATTAATCATAATGATACGTTATATCACATTAATGAAGTGATTTGGTTCTCCACACAATTTAAAAAGTTATATTATAAATACCTATACAAAATGATTGTTCTACACGCATCTGATAAAATTGAAACAACATGAAAACAATAAACTCTAGAGCTAAGTTGTAAATTGCATTGGTTTTTATCAATCTATTAAGAATGATTTTCTCTACGCACATACGATAAAATTGAAACGACGCAGACAAAAACAACTCTAAAGAAAAAAGGGGATGAAAGTTGTATATCTCAAAATATTGAGAGAAGAATGACATTTTTGCAAAGTTTTAGGTCATAAAATGAAATAGCTCAAATTGCAAACTATTCTTCTCTATTGTTTTTTGCCATGAGAAGATAAATCAACAAAGCAGAAATTATGAGAATGCCCCATCTTTAACAGGTAATTTCATTTTCCCCCCAATTTTAAGGAAATCTAGAAACCCAATTTTGCATTTGTTCCCATAAATTTTACCTAATTCTATTTCTTGTCTAAACTGAAATGATAAATTACTTCCAAAATTGTAAGTTTTTCTTCATATTAATTTCAATTCTATGTGCTTAATTACATGTTTTATCCCCCTTCTTCCTTTTTTTCTTTGATTGTACCCAAATTCTGCTCGTACTCTTTCAAAATGTTGATGCTCTTGTGTTACTTTAATGAATATAGTTACTCGATACTTGTATCCGTTGGAAAAGTATCCATACAATCAGTAGAGGCTTAGTTTGTTGTCCATAAGTTATTTCGAAATAAATTATTCTAGACGTGTAATAGTTATCCATCACTAATATATAAATAATGAAATAAATAATTTACCTGATAAAATAATCTCGCATTTTATGCGGGAATTATTATAGTTTATACCTCACACCAAGCTATAAGTGAATTGATTAGTTTTAAAGTTGTTGCACTCGGACCGATAACGATCTAACACATACATAACATTTTTAGAAAATCCGAGCAAAATAGTGTAGCATTATAATTCCTTTTCCCCATGAGACCTTATCATTTTTAAGCTTTAGTGATTGAGTTACTCGATACTCGATACCTGTGTTGTGCTGGTGGAAGGTAACAAAGTATCTGTGGAATTAGTCGAGGTGCAATGTGGCCTTGATTGAAGCTTAGTTTCAAAGTTGTTACTCCAACTGTTAAGACTGTTATGTTGTTCCCCTTAGTTATAACTTGTTAGTACTTAATATGCTAAAAGGTTTCAACTTTTCAACTATTTATCTTTTGCATAGGTTGCTATTTTTTGTTATGCAATTAGTTCTTAGTTATAGTATTGCTGCAACATCAGGAGCTGGTGTCAAGTTGTTCGTCCAATCGTTGGTTTAGCATACATTTTATGTTGCCTTCGTCGTGATGGCTGCAAAAAAAATCATTGCAATATGTCAATCTGGTGGAGAATTTGTGACGAATAATGAAGACGGTTCTTTGAGTTATATGGGAGGGAATGCACATGCTGTAGACATCGATGAGAATACGAATGTGGATGCCTTTAAGCAAGAACTAACAGATACACTTAAGTTTAACGTTGATAGAATGGCTATCAAGTATTTTCTTCCGGGGAATAAAAAGAAACTCATCACGGTATCCAAAGATAAGGATTTACAACGCATGGTTAACTTCTTCAAGGATTCCGAGCAAGTAGAAGTCTTTGTAGTTGCAGAAGGAGTTGGTGCACCCAATGTTTCCAATATGCTTGCTAGCAGGTGTTTTTTCTTCTTCTTATGGTCGAGTTCAGTTTCTTTTCTTTCGTTTTCTTACTTGTATTGCTGCAGATATAAATAAATAGAAGTTTTCTCGCTCTAACGGTTTAAGATTTTAAAGATAGTGGACGAGGTTTCTCAAGCTTCGAAGGGTGCTAAACCAAAGCATAAGCTTTAACTTATAAGGAAACATAAAGGGGTAAATAGTATTAGAGCAGATAGAGATTTTGAGCTCAATTATCACTCTTACCATTAGCAAGAATACTTCTACGTGGAGTTAGTCGATGTGTGTGTAAACTAGCTCGAACACCATGGTTATTAAAAAGAAAAGAATACTTTCCATGTGCTTGGACCAAGTAAAAGAATCAAACCTGCATGTGAAAGAGGCATGTTGCAGACATACAATTGTTCCCTATCTAACAACTTAAGGTTTTAGATGAGATAAACGCATAACATATTTTGAACACGCATATCTTGAATATTGCTTTTTCGTTTACCTTTTTTCTACAAATAGTTAACCTTGAATTCCAAAATTTTCAGTTCAATGTTTGTGTTAGTGATTGCTTTAACTTAATGAGGGTGTTTGATAGGATGCATTAGAAAAAATAACGCATAGATTAGCTTTGTGTATTACTAATGTCTGCATTACTAATGCACCCTAACAAACGACCCCAATATGTGAGAATCAGGACTTTCCTTTACTGCAATTTGATTTCTAATGCATCTGTGTCCTGCTGAATAATTCACGTCGAGCAGGACAACTATGTCAGAGACAGCACTTTCTCCTGCTACCCCTGTGGATTTGACAAACCGTGACAGTCAGCTTGTGGTTGATGCACCATTAGATATTCTTCCGAGTAGCAATGACGACAAGCACCGTAGGGCAGCTACACAGTGGGAAAACACTATTACTGGCGTGGACCAAAGATTCTGTAGTTTTACTGAATTTCGTGAAGCCTTACATAAGTACTCAATTGCCCATGGATTTACATATAAATACAAGAAGAATGATAGTCACAGAGTAACGGTTAAATGCAAGTCTGAGGGTTGTCCTTGGCGTATATATGCATCAAGGTTGGCTACCACCCAGCTGATATGTATTAAGAAAATGAATAAAAACCATACATGTGAAGGAGCTGCTGTGAAAGCCGGATATCGAGCAACAAGGGGATGGGTGGGAAATATAATTAAGGAAAAGTTGAAATTTTCTCCCAATTACAAGCCAAAGGATATCGCCACTGACATTGAACGTGAATATGGCATTCATTTGAACTATTCTCAGGCGTGGCGTGCAAAAGAGATTGCAAGAGAGCAACTTCAGGGTTCTTACAAAGAAGCATACAGCCAGTTACCGTCATTCTGTGAGAAAATCGTGGAAACTAATCCTGGTAGTCTTGCTACATTTGCCACAAAGGAGGACTCTAGTTTTCACCGGCTATTTGTCTCCTTTCATGCTTCAATATATGGCTTTCAACAGGGCTGCCGCCCTCTTCTTTTCCTTGATAACACTGTTCTCTATGCAAAATATCAAGGAACCCTGTTGGCTGCCGTCGGTGTTGATGGAAATGATGGTGTCTTTCCAGTAGCTTTTGCAGTTGTAGATGAGGAGACAGATGACAACTGGCATTGGTTTCTTTCTGAACTTAAATCTGCTGTCTCGACCTCTCGACCAATAACATTTGTTTCTGCTTTCCAGAATGGTATTAATGAGTCATTGTCTGATATATTCAGCAAAGATTGCTATCATGGTTATTGTCTTCGGTACCTTGGTGAGAAATTATATAAGGATCTGCATGGGAGGTTTTCACATGAAGCAAGGCGTCTTTTGATCCAAGATTTATATGCTGCTGCTTATGCTCCAAAAGTGGAGGATTTCGAGCGCTGTGTTGAGAACATAAAGGCCATCTCACCTGATGCTTACAGTTGGGTCGTACGAAGTGATCCTGATCATTGGGCAAATGCCCTTTTTGGTGGGGCAAGGTATGACCACATGACTACTAACTTTGGACAACTTTTTCGTGATTGGGTATCCGATGTGAGTGAGTTTCCAATTACTCAGATGGTTGATGCCTTGCGAGGGAGGATGATGGAACTGAATTATACAAGGCGTGTTGATTCTAATCAGTGGCTTACAAGATTGACACCTTCTATGGAAGAAAAGCTTCAAGATGAGACGTCAAAAGCAATATCACTTCAGGTATTACACTCACATGAGAGCACATTTGAGGTCCGTGGTCAAGCTGTTGATATAGTTGATATTGATAATTGGGACTGCACCTGCAAAGCATGGCAGCTTAATGGGTTGCCTTGCTGCCATGCTATTGCTGTTCTCGAATGTCTGGGAAGGAGCCCATATGATTATTGCTCCAGATACTACACAACTGAGAGCTATCGTTTGACATACTCAGAATCAATCAACCCGATACCCCTTCTGGAAAAGTCCGTCATAGCTGAAGTAGACGTGGAAATCATGGTCAGCCCTCCTCCAACCAAACGTCCACCTGGCCGACCAAAGATGAAACAACCGGATACAGTTGATATACTTAAACGTCAACTTCAGTGTAGCAAGTGCAAGGGCCTCGGCCACAATAAGAAGACATGCGAGTAGGTGTTTCTGACACTCAAGCTTGCAAATTTTTTATCTATGTTTCCTCTAGACTAGCTTAGTTATATTTCTTCTGTTTCGCCTTCCAATTCTTCCCATAAGTTCATGGTATTCAAATTGTTTTCTATATTAAAAAAGGTAAAAATCATGCATATGTCATTTACTACTGCACTTACCACCTATTTGTTTTGGATGTTACTTGTTTCACATGATTTTACAGTCTTTCTAGATTAAATCTCCGTGTTGAGGTGATAATGGTGTTTTTCTCCTACGAATACTGTAGTGTTAAATCATATCTCCATGTTGTGCTCTTACCTCCCTTTTCTGATTGGTTAGCTCTACTTGATATGTTTGGACAAACAATAGTAAACCTTGGTTTATAAGTTGTCTAGTAAGATGATTTCAACGTCGTTTGTAAGTATATGCTGATATATATTTGGTTAGCTTTGATTGTATATTAACCTGCTACACTGATAAATATCTTTTATGCATATGGCGGTCTATGACTCAATGTCGTCATTTCTTTTGGAAGCAGGAAGGTAAATAAAATTGATGGATCTGATCCGCTACTTCTTACTGGCGCGGTGGTAGCTGAAGAACCTGAAGTCACTGCATGATATTTGGTATCTTCTCCTCCTATGTATATAAGAAAGTCTTTTGTCAAGTTTAGATACTAGTCTTAGATACCTTTTGGGAAAGAAGTGGATGGGGCATATCCAACTGTGAAATGGGCAGTTTGAATTCGTATAGCCAACCATGACTTGCTTGAGATGAAGGCGTAGTAGTAGTTGTTGTTTGTAATTCAGATTATGCAACTAGAATGATGGTGGTAGTTATAACAGCAGGATCAAATGATAATTTCAAGTCTTCGACCATAGCTTTCTCGAGTATCTACCTTGCAGGATAGACAACAGATTGTCATAAACAAATCAAAAACGCGTTTGTTTGGATGGGAATAATATGATGCTCCGAGGGCATTGTGATGTTGAAAAATGATTGAATGATTCAAAGAGTTTGCTCCCATTCTATCAGCAGTAGAAATATACTTCAAGAATGTATAGAGATTCATATTTTCATGTGTATATACTTTGCTTTGAATGTTGTCAATGTTATTATAGTGAGATTATAATATGATAGGTAGAATAGAAACAGGGATAATGTGTTTCTGGCTTCAAAATTAATGGAATTGTACCTTTTAAATTTTGTGCTTTTGGTCTTGGGTAAACTAGTTTATCAATGTGGCCCAAGTATATATTTTGGCTGTATATGTTGTGTATAAGAAGAGTGTATATATTTAGTATAAAAAATATGCATAACACATAAATGTACCCTTTAGTCTGTCTCAACTGACATTTAGACTCTTCAACTTTGCGTGTGCACAAGTTTGCACTATATAGTTGAACGAGTAAACACATGTGTTCCATCTGGCAAAATATAAATCGGCTTGATTGTATTTCACGTGAATTGTCACGTATAGGACGTGTGTATCTACTTATTCAACTTTATACAAGTTTATACTTCTACTTGTGCACAACAGAAGTTAAAGGGCATAAGTATATCGATTAAGGCTAAGTTAAATGGCATGTTTACGTGTTATGCTTGGAAGTATACACTATTTATACAAAAATGCACATATTTTGTATAAGAAAATTACATAACGAAACAAACATCCGTAATATATTTATTAAACAACACACTACTTTTTAAAGAATCAGACAATCACACGCTACTTTTAAATTATATAGCGGATTGTGTAAATCCTTCCTCTCGTTCGTTTCTTCCTTCCCTCTCTTTCTAGATCGTCATCTTCTTCAGTAGTCGTGTTGATTGATCGTGTTACTAATCATAGTCTTACCTAGCTCTGCCCCTGATACAACATCCTAGCTTCGCCCCTGATACTATAGCATCTGATAAACATGATTTGATATAAGTAATTTTCTATCAAAACTAATCTATTATTTCAACTTAAAATATATGAAATTTTAAAATATGTTAGGAGTAGTTTCTAAAGGCTCATTATGTTTTCACTCAACAATATTTCAATTGTATATTCACATTCACTTTAATTTCAATTGTATATCTTTTTTATAAAAATAAAATAAAAATGTCTCTTCCAATTATTAGACATTTGACCAATTGACATGAAAAAAAGACAATTTTTCCACCTCCAATATTATATTGAAAAACATTTTCAATGGGTACTAAATAATGATTTATCATTTAACTATCATGTCTAAAATGTGTGATTAAAAAAATACTAGAAATATGAAAAGAATTTTGATGAAAGTAAAACCCCACACAAAAGTAAACAATGTAGTTAGATAGTTAATTCTTTTTTGGTGGCTTTTTGACTTTGGTTTTGATTTACATTACGAAAAGGTGACACAAAATAATTATGACAAATAAAATATTTTTGAAAATTGTTTTCGAAAGAAACAAAAAAGTGATTTTGTTTAAAGATTTTTGAACATAAGCGATTCAAACTATTATATCTGAATCTCCTTTTTCATTTTTATCGTTGATGAATGTCAAATGGTGAAAATATTCACATTGCTATCTATACTTGTGATAAAAATTCTTGTTGGAATAATCAGTGCTTCAAATTTCGAAAAAGAAATAAATTGACAGGCTTATTATAAACCCTATATAAATAGACTAATTAGGACATATTTATTTTATTTTCCTAGTTTTTCTGTTTAGTAATTAAATTTTATATAACAAATTAAATATTGTTCATACTCAATAAATGAAAATAAAATTAATGTAATAACTAAATGCCACCAAGATAGATTGAACAAGAAGAAATTTAAGATAAAAGTATAAAACTAGTAGAAATTATATGTTTTTGTTCGTATTATTATTATTACTAATAAATCATTTGATAGACATAATCTTATTATATCACAACCTAGAACATAACATATATAGTTCACTTTAATTCGAACAAATATTACGAATTTATATCTTACAATCTCGTTATACATTATTATCAAACCAAAATTATGTATATTCATCATATATCTTATACAATTATTCACTTTTTTCTTCTATTTTAATATGACATTCGCTTATTATATGCTTCCATTTTTAAAAAAATTATCAATTTACATATTTGTTAGTCATTTTCCTTAATGCTGGATTTTAAAAAGGTGTGAATAAAAAATAAAGAGTTGTGACTTTTATGAAGAGTTGTGACTTTTATGAAATGTTGTGACTTTTATGAAAAGTTGCGACTTTCATGAAAAGTTTCGACTTTTATGAAAGTTGACGGCCTTTCTGAATGGTTGTGACTTTTCCAAAGGTTTGTGACCTTTTCGGTAATACATAATAAGAACCTTTTCGCACTACATTTTTTTCTCTCTATAATTTGAGGGATTTTCTTGCATTTTAATATAGAATTCATGGACTTCTTCTTCAACTACTAAATCTAGTATTCTAAGTGTACTATACTGTCGTTGAGTGGTTCGCTGACACCGGAGTTTTTGGTATCTATACTCTGGTGATTGAGATCATTTTACCCTGGGAGATCATATTCCAAATCAAACCTCGGATACTAGAGGGGAATAATTTCCTTAAGCGGACACTGTGAGTTCAGTGGACTTGATCTTTTTTCTATTAAAATTTTTCCAGATTCTGGTACGTGTTTTACAAATTTTAGATTTGTGAATTAATTTCAGTTCTTCTATTCTTTTGTTCTTCACTGGTTCATTAAACTTGGTAACTTCGTGTTTCTGCAAAGTTTGTGAGAATCAATAAGATTCTTTAGACATATATTAACAACAATTCATCTTTAAGAAAAATATTTCGTATATTTTTTTTTTAAATCTGATTCTAGTTTCGCTACTAGTTTTAATTTTCTAGTTGTGAAAATGTTATTAAACTTTGTTGTCTTATAAAGATGTTTAAAGTTTTTGTTCTAAGTATGTTTAAAATACAAGATGAACAACACTTGATTCATCCCGTCTTCGATAATAATTTATAACATTAATTGTTATTATTATTATTATTATTGTTAACAATAATAATATTGGTTCCCCCACACGAAAGATTAGAGCCACAAGAATGGCGTGGTTGATAAGTAAAGGTAGAAAATAAGAAACATCACACATGCATAAAATTGACAATTGCTTCACTTTTCTTATTTATTTATTTTTTACTATAGTCATTTAAATTAACAACTCGCAAATCGCATGAAAAAGTTAATTAATATTAGGTAAATTTAATACGACGAGTTCAATTGAAATGACAATAATAAGGGAAATGAATAATGGTATCCCATACTTTTGTTGGATACCATTACTAAACTAATTCAGCCACTCATGAGAATATAAATTTTAGGTTAATATTATATATTATTAGGTAAAATGAAAAAAATAATAAAAAATAAATCAAAAGTCATAATCTATATGTCCAATCAAACAAGCCAAAAGCCCTATTGAATCGTTTATAATAATGTGAATTATTTTAGAAAAGAGTTCAAAATATATTTAAATTTTGATCGAAATTGCTAAATAATTTTAAATTTTGAGTAAGATCTATTATTTTTGTACTATCCAATAGTGTATTTATATATAGGCGTCCACGTGAACATCATAAATATTATCGCTTACAAATAGTAACTTATCCAGCTGAACATTCATATATCTTTTAAAATATAAGATTAAATAGTACCGAGGGTAATAAATCCTGTCCAAAATTCGGAATTGTTACAATAATTTCAATCAAAGTTAAGATATATTTTAAACCTTTTTCTAATTCTTTTAATAGTATAGTCAATATGAAAACAAATGATATTTTTATATTTTTAGTAATAATTTAACTCTGAACTTTCAATTTTCATTTATAGTCACATAATTAATATCTACCATTTGTTTTGATCACAAGTTTTTTTTTTTTTTAACAAAATCCTTTATTTTAGACTCTTTATTCAATTAATACTTTGATATAGATTGAGACGGATAGAATATACTTTATGAATAACGTATTTCTTACGACTAATTTTTTTTTAAAAATAAATTACTTATCTTTACTCAACAATACATGACACACTTAATTATCTTCACTTTCATTCTGTAACCCTAATCTCCACACTCAGTATCACCACCCTTACCTTCTAATATATTCATCTAGATCACATATAAATATTTTTATAATAATATTTTTTGTTTACGTACGAACAAAACTTAAACTTATTCAGGTGAAAAATATTTTCTTACCCACTCTTAATATAACTTTACTCTCTCCTCTAACACTATATTTGGATTATTGTTATCCATTGTATTCTATTGTATCGTTACTATACCTACAATGTTTGTTTTGATTGTTACTTAAAATGTATTGTATTGTATTGTATTGTTAAATTCCGTTGTTACGTAACAATGAAAGCCCCTATTTTATGGAACAACCAATTTGGTGTGTTTCCATTGTTACTTAATTTCTCTTTCCAATTATGTGTTTACATAATATTTTAAAATATTATTTTACCCTTTATCTTAATTATTTTAATCTAATTAAACCTCCTACCTAGAATAATTAGGATGTTTTAGTAAATTTATAAATTTCAATACAATATGATACGATCAAACCAAACAATTAAAATGTTATTAAACAACAACAAACAATACAGTCTAGCCAAATATTGTATCTACCATAAAATATAGTACATTATGAAACAATGAGTAACAATGATCGAAACAAAGTGTTATTCAACTTGTGTCTTTCATATTTAATTTATTTGAAGAATAATTTGCGTGGACGTTTTATTTTCCTACATGCTAATAATTCTTGTGAAGAAAATAGGTTTTTGGAAATATTTGTTGATTATAACATATATAATGATTATCTATATTTCATTTTACTTTTCAAGAATATCCCAAGAAATATTTTATTTCTATAGGAATAAGAATATTCTTAGTATCTTTTGTAATCTTTAATATAGTAATCTTCCTAAATTTTAAAATAATTATAAATAAATAGTTTTAAGGATATCTCAGTAATTTTAATATATAAAAGAGTACTTTCAATTTGTTTTGTCTTTATTTTGGTTTCTAATTAGTTTAATAAAAATGTTTCTTTTCTTATTTTAACAATTTTAAAATCTATTTTTTCGTTTTTATATATAAACCTTTAGTTTATGATTTTATGATGTTAAAATTTTTTCTTTATTTTTTTAAATTTACTTCAACTCAGTACTATCAATTTAAATATGTTTGGCTAATACAAATATCGAAAAATAAGTTTTACTATAGAAGTTTCATATAATTTTCGTCATTTTTCAAAATGTATTTTTTTAAAAATATTTGTCTTCGTGTGTCATTATTCTCCTTCTATATCTTGGGATTTTTTATATTTATTTTTGGAGTGCTTAGCTTTTTTTATATTCTTCTTTCTATAGTCTATATAAGATAAAATTTTATAAAACCGTATTAATTTGTAGTATCAAAATTATAAAAAAAATAATATTATTTTCATTGATCGAAGAATAATTAACGTGGACGGTTTATTTTTGCTTATATATATATATAAAATTTCAAATCAATAAATAAATACAAAATATGTGTTTTTCATATATACACTTACCACTTCAACTATGGTTCAATGACATGACTGTATATCTTAACTTTTAAATGTCAAAGTAAGATAGGTCGATTTGATATAATTGTTAAGTGTGGGTCAATATTTTTAAATAGATGTTGATGCGGATAAGAAATTTCGATCTTAATAATACGTGTTAGAGTTCTATATAGGCTGTTAAGCGGAGTCTTTAATTTGTATATGGTTTTAGATTATTTTTGAATTGACTTAGTTTTAACTATTTTCTTATTATGATATTAAAGTCAGACTCGTCTTCATTTTTAATATACATGATATTTGAGCCCTAATTATATTGTTTATGCTTCACGTGTTCAGTCCTTAGCGTTTATGTCAGAGGGTGTCAAAATCTCACATCGATTGCGAAAGAGCAATCGCTTGATGTCTCGTTATATGGTTTAAGCAATCACACCTTATATATCACCTTTTGAGATTGAATTAAATTTAAACTCTATTTTCTCGTTATAATATTAATTTGATTCAAAATAATTTTAACTTTTGATTTTTTAATATTCGACTTTCATATTATACTACTCACGCTGCTAATAATGGATCCAATAATTTGAGAAAAAGGGGTATCCATAGAGAAATTTCCTAGAAGATGCATGAGTATAGGCTCTATCTAGTGCCACCCTCAAATCATTTTAAAGTAACATTCAACTTTCCAATTGTAGTGGGAATTGAAAATTCTTTTTGATGATTCAATTTTTTTTAGTAAAACGCGGCGTGTTTGAATTTTGATGTCTCATCCTTCCTACGTACTAATTTCTAAATTTGTGTCCCAAATTTTTCTACACAAGAAAACAAATAAACTCACATCATTAAGAGGTAAAAATAAAAATCAAATATATCAAAGTAACATAGAAAAAAAGGAACCACACAACAAAAAATTTTCATATTCTTTTTTGATCATAAAAGGCTAAAATATAAGAAATAAGACAAATTAAAATGTTTTTTCTTCCTTCAGACAAAGCGTTTTTTTTTCTTCTTACATTATAATTTCATAGTAGTATATACGGTTTATTTTCATTGTCCTTTTCGACTTTTATTACTATATGTTATTTTATATATTTTGGTTATCGCATTATTTTATTTGTCATTTTTTTGTGTTATTTTTGGATGTTATGTAATGATTTCTTTATTATTTTTCTCTGTTATTGTTGAGTTATTCCTTTGATACTTATGTTATTGAAGTCGAATTTTTAAAAAAAATATATCTTTACGCGAGATGAATTAAGTCTGATAGCACTCTATTAATCTTTCCAAATCTCGATGGTAAAACTTAACTAGATATATTATTATCATTATTATCTAATATTTGAACTCTCAAATCAATTCTTCTTTCACAATTTGATCGATTCCTAACCAAAAAAAAAAGTTAATAAATAGAATTTGAGAAGGATGGTATGTATAGATATTTATTTAAATAAAATATTTTTGAAAGACTCTATTCAAGTATTAAAAAGTAAGTAAAGTAAACACAATAGAAAAAAAGTCATGTTGAAAATAATTTTTAAAAAATGTGACAATTACAAATGATACGATAACTAAAGAAAAATAGTAACTATATTATGGGAAATTAATATAATCTAAAAAATAATAATAACATAAGAAAAGATTAAGCAGGAAAAAACCATTCTAATTTATATAAGAATCACATAATTAATTAATTAGTCTCTTTTTTTCCTTCTATTAATAAAAAAATTCGTAATTGGTCAAAAAGGTGAAAGTTGTATTATTTTTTGTTTGTTTGTTTCATCAATTTACTAATAAAATAAGGCTGAACAAGTCAAAGAAAAAACAAGTAACTAAATGATTTAAAAAAATTTTACAATAATAAATACATTTTTTATAAAATATTGGTATACTTCATTATCAATTAATTAATATGGTGTATGTAGCAGGTAAAATTCTTTTTTTTTTTAAGTTATTCATCTCATTCTCATAATTAACTTTTGGGTGGCATGATAATTTAATATTATTTTAATTAAATCCCAACCACTTTGCTAAAATAAATCTTTCATAAATCCAAAAGGTCATATTGAGTAGTATTAGTTAATCACTAAAAAGTAACTAGTGTCCAACTTTTCTAATTCACTTTTTGTGATTGACTTTGATTAAACATAATTAATTGACATACATTAATGTGTATTATATCTTTTTTGAAACTAATTAAATTCTTTGAATTTGAAAAAAAATTAATACCACTAATAATTATTGGTTCAATTGAAGATGCAAAAGAGTTAAATCCTTAGTCAACCCAAGGGTCATACATTTTAATAATTTGATACACCACTTGCACTTGCTTCTTGTTAAATAAGCTACTAGATGTCCTCCCCTTGTTCATCTTTTCTTTTTACTCTTATTTAATAATTAGAGGTTTCAGATTTGAGTCTCCTTAAATACAGAGTCATTTTTATGAGACAGTATTTTATTCTCTAATATCAAACTTTAAAATAATTTAAATTTAATTTGACTCTTATACGAATAGAAAATACCGAATCATGTACAATCCTCTCTCAAGCCCCTTCATTCTCTTTTGTATTTTCATTATTCGGTGTTTTCTATTCGTATAAGAGTCAAATTAAATTTAAATTATTTTGAAGTTTGATATGAGAGAATAAAATACTTTCTCATAAAGATGACTTTGTATTTAAGAAGACTCTATTTTTTTAAAAAAAGTTTTGAATAAGCACATTTTTACTTGGTGAAAGGGGTAAATTATGATTCTAAAAAAATGTTTCGCAGAGTCGTAAGACTTTTATTTAAGTATGTAACTGGCAATTTTGTTTTAGATGTGTTTTGATGCTTTATTTCTCTCTTTTTCTCTTCAATTATCAAATATGAAACTTTGTTTACACACCAATTAAAACTTATAAGGAGTTTACCTACATTAACTTGATCATATGATAAAATAAGGAGTTTACCTACATAAACTTGATCATATAATAAAATACAAAATTTTGATTATTCCATAATTAAAAATTCTTTTATAAGGAGTTCATTTACTAGTTTTTCTACCATCTTCATGATGTTGATGCCAAGTTGTTGAGATCTAAGGTTGCCACTTGCCCAATAATCTTTTGTCTTTGAAATAGATAACATCTCAATCATTAGTGCACCTAATTATTACATCCTAATTAGTAATTATCAAAAATAAATTAGGGTTTTGTTTTAGTATTTATTTACTTCACCACTTGGCTATTGTTTGACATATCAACAACATTAATCATCAGTATTTGATTATTTACTAGTTTTCTCTTCGCCTTTTTGAACTTTAATTAGTCATTAACTAATTAATTTTATATTCATTTTTTAAAAAAATTAATTAACTAGTCATTAATTAACTAATTTTTCTCTTTCACTTTTTTGAACTTTACTCATATATGGATAAGAAGAATTGCGTATGTTTGATGTGAACTTTTCATTTTCTTATAAGTGGGGCATGAAATTAATCTCAATTGCTAACCTACTTATTCTTTTAAATAATAATTGAGTTCGCGTTGCTATCCTTCGAGGAGACACATGATAAATCTTGCTTTAACGTAATAGTTCATTAATGGACATGAAAGATACAAATCGTTCACTAGACGATCAAGCTCCGTATGATAAGCTTAGTAAAAAAAAATATTCAGTATATTTTTAATCTATGTCCCTTGTATCTTTTTATTATATCTCTTATGAAATCAGATCTCTTGCTCAATCAATTTGATCGCTGATCGCATATTCAAAGTCATATATCTAAAAAATAATAACAAAACATATTTCCCACCCTTTTGTTGAATTGAGAAGCCAATATGAATAGGGTACGTAAGAAGGAAAAATGGCCCTTTCATATAACTCAATCTCATATTAATATGGATAATGATGTATATACTTATACTATATAAAAATAAATTAAATGTTCTAGTTGTACAAAATTTAAGATTCTTTTGCTTCACTTTTTGGATACATTAAATATGTAAATATGTCCCTACTTGAGAGTTTTATTGTAATTATATATCTCAAAGGATTAAACTAAAATTTACGTGGCATATAGGCTCCATGAAATCTATTTTAAGTTTCTTAATTATGTAAAATAATATATACCTAATATGTTAGCTACCAAAGTATATAATAATGTTTTTTTCTCCTTTTTTTGGGAAATAAAATATGATTTTGGCCATATATATGTTTATTCCTCCTTCATATCGTGGCATGGTCAACAAAATTAGTTATATTGAGTTTATTATTTCCACTTTATTAATTGAATTTTTGCTTTATTTTTTTCAAACTTATAATATATATATATACACACACATTAGTAATATATAAGTATGAATTATATTCTATATATTTATTATTATTATTATTATTATTATTATTATTATTGTTGTTGTTATTATTATTATCCTTGCTTAATCTGCTAGCATTTTTTTCCTTCAAGTTCAAGCAATATATCACATATGGCTTGCAAGTTTCCTTTGGCTTCTTAGTTTGTTAATGCATGCTTAGCAATACATATTACATAAATAATTATTTAATGTACTTTATTATGTAATAATTTAATATGATTGTGACCAGATTAATTCGTATACTGATCACACTCTTCTTTTGATATGCTAAGGGAGGTTATAAAGTCAACTTATTGGTTAATTTGAAAGAAAATGCATAAATATCCTGATTTATATTTGAAATCTTAGACACATTTATATTATACTAAGGTCCTATTATATTCTGAACTTATTTTATAAATAATTTTCTACTCTTTTTCGGCCTACGTGACACTATTTTGTGGGCCCAGCGCATGTTGACATTTTTTCTAAAGCTAGTGTCACGTAGATCGAAAGGGGTAGAAAATTATTTATAAAATAAGTTCAGACGGTAATAGAACGTTAGTATAGTATAAGTGTGTATCTGAAATTTCGGACATAAATTAGAGATACTTATGTATTTTTTCTAATTTGAATATGCACGAAAAGAATAATTGAGTCGATATTCATCCACGAGAACACCCTTTTTATTCAATAATTATGATTATATATAAAATTAAAATAACATTAAACAAGTTATATAAGATATTTTCTTCCACCCTCAACCCACCCACCCACCCTCCCTTTGTACAAGTTTGTTTTGATTATATATTTAGGCTTTTAGAACAATTATATTTTATATTCGATTCTCAATTAATATTTTAAAAAAATACAAGATTACTTACTTTTCAAAAGATTTTATTTCGTAAAAAAACATGATCCATCATAACAAACACCCCTTAAGTAAATACTTGATTCCAAGAAAAAGAATATTCTCTTTGTTTCAATTTATTTAATATTTCATTTTTCGAGAATCAAACAGTTTAAATTTAATTAAAAAAATCACACTACATCTCATTTAAAAAAAATAACGTATATACACATACACAATAAAAAATAACGTATATACACATATATACTACGTAAAAAATACTATAAGTAACCATAATTATCGAACTAAAATATTTAAAAGATATATAAAAAATTTATGATCAAAAATAAATTTATTTAAATCTTGAAATTCAAAATATGTTACATAAAATTAAAACTCAAAATAATTATAAAATATTTAATTGTAAAATTAGTATTATTATTATCATGTCCAATATTAAAACTATTAATTCCTTGCACTTTTTGCCTAATGTATGGACGATGTTGATCCCCTATTGATTGGATGTTAAAGAAAATAAAATATAACATCACTTTTTAAAAGTTTATTTTATGTGGTTTTCTATTTTTCAACACTTAACTTTTTTTTCCCTTTTTTTTTTTTTTTACCTAAAAGGTAATGCTCTTTCTTTTTCTTTGTCTAATTATATTGTCATCATGTTTTAAACACTATGGTGGTCTGGAAAGTGACATTTTTCCACATAAAAATAAAACAAAATGTATATTTATATGGTGTTTTTGTCACCATATTAAAAATGAACTTTGAGAAAATATAGACTTCACACTTGGCATCATGATTACGAGTTATCTTCTAGTCTGATTCTTTTTTTCATTTTGAATGGTTTAAATTCGTGCCTAGATATGATTCCATTGAAATTGTAAAGAGAAAAAAATGGAGTTGAAATTTACGAGTTATTGTTTAGTCTAATTTTTTTTATTTTAAGTAATTTAAATTTGTGTCTAGATATTATTCAGTTGAGATTGTGACGGAGAAGAAAATGTGATTCGAATTGAAACTATATATACCGTTAAAGTCATCTTCTAGTCTGATTTTTTATTTTTCATTTGAGTGGTCTAAATTTGTAATTAACAAAAACAATTATAATCACACAAGTATAAATATAAAATAATTAACAAACTACATCCTCAAAATAAAATAAAAGAAATATAAAATAATTAACAAACTACATTCTCAAAATAAAATAAAAGATCCTACAATATGATTTTTTAATAACCTCTTGCATGTGTGGAGAAGGTTGTGTTATAAGTAAAAAACAAAAATAGATTTTTTTCCTTCTCATATCAACCATCCATGTCATTTTCTAATTAATGAAATATCAACTTTTGTTTTTAATTAGAAATTTCGAGTCTGAGATATGATAATGAAAAAAAGCGTTAAGAAAAAAATTCTTCCTCCTTAATAGCTAGCTAGATAAATTTAAATTAATCGAAATTACAATACGAATCCTAAATAATTGATGACGAAAAACACACGCACAAGGAGTTGTCACTAAAGTAGTTGTTTCCTCCTCAATTTGGTGTATGGTCCATGTTTCTTTGCATGTGTATGCATGACATTTGTCTTGTGAAGAAAATTACCAATAGGGAAATAGATTTAATTTAGGTACACATATATTGATGAGATATTTTTAGATGTCATAATACATAAATATGCCTTTTAACTTTGTTTCGAATCACATATATGTCTTTCAATTTTGAGTTTGCACAAGTAGACATTTAAACTTGTATAAAATTGAATAAATAGACACACACGTCCTACATGTCATCCTTCATGTCATTTTTTGTCCTATGTGGTGTCTACGTGTATTTTGTCATGTAGGACTCATGTGTTTATTTGTTTAAAAGTTGGATAGTTAAAGTGTCTGTCTGTGCATTATGAAAGTTAGAGATCAAAGTTAAAATTTGAAGCCAAGTTTTAGAGTCAAATATATGTATTATGCCTTTTTATATTATTGATGTGTCTACTAGTTTACATGTTACTCGAATCTGGATATGATTCGTTTTGTATGACAGTATTTGAGTACGTATTTAGAGTTTATGAAAGAAATAAAGATCGATTCAACTTTTAAACATGTGACAACATTTTTATGAAAATAAGAACATGTTATTATGGGTGTCTTTTTTTAACTAATTATAAATATATATATATATATATATATATATATATATATATATATATATATATATATTATGGGTGTGATTGATATAAAGAAAAACATTAAAAAAAATTTAAAGTATTTGGTTGTTGAGTAAATGATTTTGCTCTAATTTTGTTGTATGGAGAAAAAAAAAACAATTCGATAAAATATTACAATCACAAGAATATTTTCATGTATATAAGTCACTTGAAAAGTCATTTTTCACAAATTGAAAGAACATATTATAATTAAATTAAATTTGAAAAAATAAGAATAGCGTGAAAAATAAAGAGTATCACGAATGTTACATCAGTCAAATTTTGTGAGTTCCAAAATTTTAAGGAACGAAATTACTTTTTTTCATCTCAAAAATACGTGTCTTATTTCATTTTATGAAAATCAAACTATATTAAATTTAATTGATATCATCATGCGAATGATTTTTTATGAAAGATCATAATAATATTTCATGTACAATTTTTTTATAAAATTTAAATTATTAAATTAATTAACTCCAAAGATTAATTAAACTAACTCACGCAAAGTGAATTATGACCACGAATTATATGAAACAAATGAAGCAGGTATTGATAGTCAAGTTCTAAATATAAATTTTTCTACGTATTTATAATAATTTTTTTAACACAAATAACATAAAATAAACTATATTCACATAATTTAACTAAATTTATATGTCGATTTCTAACTCCCCCAGACCCGTGGTCTATGTGGCTCATGAATGATGTATCAAATTATGAATCATCAAGACAATTTGACTAATAAGACAGCCTTTATCCTCCAAATTAATTGAATTTATTTCGACCATAACATGTTTCTAGGGTTGTCAATTTGTCTATTCACTTCTTTCCTAGTCATTTCTTTAACTTATTAATTGGCCTGAAAATTTCTTTTAGTGGACATGTCACATTATTACTTTTCACTTTTTAAAAAAAAAAAAAATTGGAAGGAAAAAAATGAATTAGATTAATGATTAAGATGTTATTTTTAGATATATACAAACACTAAACAACATTTGCTTGCGTTTAAATTAGATTAAGACATTTATATTTGAGTAAAATATTAATTTTTTTTTAGATTTAATAGCTAAGATTGTTTGATTTTAATATACGAATATGTATATTTATTCATTTTAAAAAATAATAATGTATAATTTAAACAAAAACAATGTAACTAAATATAGGAAAAAATTATAAATTTGATAAAATAAGACGAAACATTTTTGTGGAGATGGTCTTGTACATAGTGGTGGTATATAATTGTGAATTGTGATAGTTGGTGTTAGTGGTTAGAAATGTTACGGGGATAGTTGAGGTGGTTGGTGTTAGTAGATTGTGATGGTGGTGGTGATAACCGTAATGATAGGGTTGTTGATATTGTAATAGACACTGGAATCCGTCGAAAAGATGTTGTGGTGATTGTTGATAGTGATGATTGTTATGATAGAGCGTTAATGGCTAGTAGTTAATTAAGTTGATGTTGGTGGCGGCTAAAGTGTGTGGTGGTTGATAATGATGTTGGTACGATAATTGTTGAAGGAATGGGCATGATGATGAAATGGTTAGTAGTAGGGATTAGTTGTGGTGATGGTAAATATGGTTGATTGTAATGACGACGATAATAATGACGGTGGTGGTAGCACCAATAGATTTAATTATAATGATGAAGATGATAAGTGTGATAACGATAAACAGTAATAGTAATTCATAACAATGATGGTTGACAGTAGTATATTGACTGTGATAACATGGGTGATTAATAATGATAGTTATGGTCGGCGGCAACGGTGATGGTTGATGTAGTGGTGGTAGTATTTGTGATGACACTATTGAATAAGAAAGAACCTGATGATTGAAACATGATAAAAGAATATGTCCAATGAAGCTGACGACTAGAACATGTCCAATGAAGTTTATTAAAGTGTCTACGACAAATGTTGAGTTACAAGCTCCTTATATAGAAGAGAATTGTAGAGCCTAATTAAACTATACTTAGAGTCCTACTACAATACTTATTACTACTGTAATAACAATTATAATGCAATTATAAATAATCTAAATCCTAATTGTACAATAATTCTAATAGTAAGCCTAGTCGCAATATAATTCTAATCAACTTCAACTAGTACAATAAGTAGCAGCCTAGTCGATATAATAGCCAAATCCTGGTGTGACTCAAATTCTATAGCAGTGCTGCAAAATCTTCCGTCAGCTTCCTTCTTCATCAACACTTGTTGTAGACACGTCAGTCAGCTTCGTTGAACTTCAACAGACACTGATACTTAAGTGAAAATTCTTCACACAAAATATATTTTATTGATATCAAGACGTTGCTTAAGATCGTAATAATTAAAATTTGTTCAAATAAAATAAGTGTTTAATCTTAGTATAATTTAAAATTTGAACCATTCTAATCCAAACCTCCTTAAAACGCAAGCAAAATGACAGACAACCACTAATTTTGGGATTGATAAATTATACATATTATTAATTCCCGTATAAAAATAGAATTTGAGCCAAAGTTATTATATAGTAACAAATCCAAAACGTTTGGCATAGAAAAACCCCTCTCAATAACTAGTTTATTAAAATTAATTAATCGTAATAATATTTTATTCTTTCATTCGAAAATTTTCATTGTGAACTCTACAAATAAAACAAAAACTTACAAAGTGCACTTCCACTTTGAGTAGACCTTACACCGCTAACTTTTTATTAATCACATTAAATTCTTGAAAATGATTTGAATATCGAATAAAAAAATAATAATCAAATCTTTCGATGAATAATTGATTGCATTTACACGTCTCAAATTTACATCTACTACACAAAACGATGCACATTTATTTTTCAACTTAACATATATATATATATATATATATATATATATATATAATATTTTTAAAATGCTACCAGCTGGCTAAAATTATATCGCAATCATCACAATGCCCCATCGTGCAATTTAAATTGAGTGTGATAATTAAAAAATTAATTACATTTACCTTTTATATAAATTTCTTCTAAAATTACACAATAATTTAAAAGAATGAATACTTCGATATGACTCACTTAGTCTGGAGGATGTTTATCTATACGGATGACTCGGAATTGATCCCTTTCTATGCATTCTGAGTCAAACTTATCGCACAGAGCTTACCTAATACAATTCACATTTCGTATGTAATTCGCGTGCTATTATACATAGTAAAATTTTATTCTAATACATACAAAATGCTCACCACTTAATACGAAACTTCTTGAATAATTTATTATAATATTAATTTTTTATTGAAAAAGGTTAGAAAAGGAAACTAAAACGAGATCCAAATACATTGGAAGAAAATGGGGATACACATGTGTGTGTTTTCATGCCTTAGACATATCATATGATATATAATTAATAACACAATATATAATTAAATATTACTCTATATGATATCACGTCTGTATGAATAAATTAATTAAAAAAACTATATTGTAATAAGATTTTTACTATTATTAAATTTGGTGAAGAAATCCAGGAACACGTCGCCGAAATCTTTTTCATATTTTCACATCTCTTTTTATTTTTATAATATGAAGCACGACTTTATCATTAAGCAATAAATAAATAACGGAAGTATTTACCTTCTTCGTTGGTCATATTTTTATTATAAATTTAATTTTTGATATAATTTAAATTTAATTAAATTTTTTAATATATATTGAATGAGAATTGAAAGATATTAGATATTTGAAAGAATGAATTTAGATTTTTTATATATATATTCAAACAACATTATATTTTATCCTCTTCAGATTTTATTTGTAAATCTCATTAATATGTTGTTATTGTTATTTTCCACGCCTCTTTTTCAATATTCATTCCATAATTACTAAACAAACCTAACTCCAAGTGGTTCTTTGATTTAATAGAGAAAAAGATAGGATAATGTGAAAGGTATGGTATATATATAAGAGTTCGATATTTTTATTAAAAAATTCAGATATTTAAAGAGAATAATTTATTATAATATAGATTGTAGTTTAAGTGTGAAATTGTTTCATCATTAATTAAAATTGCGAGTTTGAGATGTCTTATTGGAAGCGTTACCTTCAAATGAGCCTTGTAATACATGAATCAGATTTAATCAGTGTTTCAATATAAATTTTGGGTAACATATGGTGCGAAATTTAATTAAAGCCAAAATAATTTAACTACTCAATCATTTAAAAGAATAATAATTAAGCTAGATACCAATATATGAATACTACTACTAGATTATTATAATTTTCAATGCAAATATAATAATCTCTTCTTTTTTTTTCCTACAAATATATCTATCAATACAAGCAATTATTTCCACTCAAAAAATCCTACAATTATAAGTATTTGCTTATAGGCAAAATAAACCAACCACACAAATCATGATTTTTCCAAATGAAACTGAAAACATAAATTTGACAAAAGGATATTATTTTATTATTAATATTACAAAAGTATGGTAGGTGGGGATATTTTCTACATTACAATTTCTAATTTTTTTTTTTACAACGGATACCAAAATCATAACATAAATCTAATTCTAAATATATAGCATGCCAATAACAAAGTAGATACTAGTACTATTTTTTCATTGAAAAATATTCAATAGTTAAATTCGTAGATATTTTAATTGAATTGGTAAAAAAAAATTACATTGTTTTCATAGGAAAAAAAGAAGAAGAAATCTTCCACTATTTCGAATGATAATCTATTTTTAATTAATTCTTATATTTTTCAATCAACCTGATTCAATTGAAAATGAGTGAAATTTTATAGCATAAATTTCTCATTGTTAATGACGAAAAAAAACATTGTTTTTAATAGTGAAAGGTAAATCACACTATCGAAACTCGCTGTAACAAGCTCGATGAAGAAAACATGTACTCGCTCTGTTAAACAGTTTATCTTTGACCGGACATTTACGTATGGAATTTTCAAATTTTTTGAAATGAAATTTACATATTTATAAACTACGTAAAGAGTACTATAAGTTATAAAAGTTGATAATTCAAAATGTTAAAAACATCTATAAAAAGCTTACAATTTGAATTTCGAAATGCGAAAATTATCACATAAAATGAAACAGAAGACGTAGAACATTTTAAACTTAAAATCCGTTATTAAAAGATTATTTATTCAACGAACCCACATTGTTTATTATATAAATTTTTATTTTTGGGGAAGAAAAGGGTGTGGACGGCAGAAAATGAATAGTAGATATTTATATTTTTTAAATAATTTACAAAAAATATTACGCGGAAAAAAGGGCTTGAATAAATCTCAGGCTCGTGATTCACGTGGTAGGGCCAATTAACAGTTGAATAATACCAAAAAAAAGTTTTATATAATTAATTATATATATTTTCTGTTTTATATTATTTGAATAAAAAAAAATATTATGTGTAAAAATATTATTAGAACGAAACAAAATGGCTTCTGAAAATAAATAGTAACAACACATTAATAAAGACATAGAAATTAATGAACAATACATCGAAAGTATTATTTTTAAATATTTTAACACCACAATAATTTCAGTGAAATTTATAAATAGAATATGTAGATAATAAAATAAACATAGTTATTACGATTATCTTATGGAGATAGACAATTATTTTCTAAAGATCCTCGATTTAATTGTTTAAGTGAAACAAATTCACGAAAAATATCAATAAACCTAAACTCAAAAAAAAAAGAGCAAGACTATATTTCACTTTTAAATATTAACCAAAAATTATTGTCAATCATCTAAAAGGTTAGGCAAAGTATTAATCAAGATCTTAAAAAGAGCAAACTTCATATTCTGTTACAATGACATTAAATTTTATCGATATAAATTTTGATGGCATGACTGTCTTTTCTTTTATCTTAATTAAAAAAATTGAATTATAATTTTTTAAAATTAAAATAATTAGTTAAAAAAATTATTTTTAAAATTAAGTCAGATTATTTATAAATAAATTTAATTAATTTTTATACGAATATCAAATATCGAACTCGACCACAATATCAACCACCCCATGTGCCTTCCATTTTTTTTGTGTGGGCAACCATTTCTTCATTAATGTGCTACCTAACATCATTACTTTTTTTCAAGGTACCTGAAAAATATAGATCATTATGTGTAAAATTGTACATATAATTAAAGTAATTTCATTTTTTTACTCATAATTATCAAAATTAGTCCTCGTGTTATCTAACTTAGCATTATTAATTTTTAATTATATCAAGTAAGGGATATTAGTCCTTAAACTTACAGATTCATAAAAAAATTAGCAGAGAGTTCACTGCTAAAAGGGGTAGTTCGGATATTTCCTTTTTAATTCTCTCTCTTTGAAGAACAATCTAAGTCTTCTCTATCTCAATCTAGAAGAACAAGCCCGTCGATTTGAGATACAATTTCAAAAACCAACTTGATAGGCATCAAAAAATTTCTGTTTTCTCAAGCAATTACTTTAAAATATCCGAATTATTCCTTTTAACAATAAACTCTCTGTTAATTTTTTTTTATTCTGTAAATTGAAGGAATAAAATCACTGATGATATAAGAAGTTGATATACTAATTGTGCACAAAACGTGATATCTTAAATTTGATCTATTTTAGATAATTATATTTCATGATAAAAAATATTAAAAGCAAGTTCGAATTTTAATTATATAGGCAATCACAATTATTGTTTTTTCTAGTTATTTATTACTCATGAATATTAATTTTATCATAATACTCCTATAGCTCTTATGCATATATGATTAATGAATATTTGATATTACTAATTATGCACAAAACGTGATATTTTAAATTTACCTGTTTTAGATAATAATATTTTATGATAAAACAAAAGCATTAAAAGCAAATTCTATCCTAATAGTATATTTCATTTAGAGAAAAAACAAAAACATCAAGAATCCTAATTGTAAATCAAAATTATTTCTTTTTTCCAAATTTCAAATTCTTATCCATATTTTTTTTTATCTTCTAGCTAGCTATCATTATAAACGGGAGCGATAATTCATAAATCGATAAATAATTTGAGTTTGAATAAATATTTATCTCCTTTTAATAATTTGCGAGTTATGTATGATTTAATATTTTTATAACTACTAAAAATAGTAGTTCATTTGTGAGAATGATTTTGATTAATTTATTCTTTTTAGTTACAATTAATTATTTTTTTTAATGATTAACATAAATATCTTACTATTATAATCAATATTGAAAAATATTTATAGTTATCCTGCTTATTTAATTGGTGTAACATAATTTTATGTAGAATTTAGGATAATATTTATCATCCATTTGATTGATCAACAGTAAATTATTTTACTAACTTATTTTATTGTTATTTTGAAATATATAATCTTTTAATTTTCGTTGAATTTTTAATTTTCTATATATATAAAACCTGTATATATTCTATTCTATCTTTAATACTATTTAGATTTTTCAAGAGTTATATGCTTCTATCGAAACCAAAATTTAGTAATAAACAGCAAAAAATTGAAAAGAAGTTAATGATTTAAGGATTTTTAATAGTTATATGTTTCCATCTAAGCTAAAATTTAGGTTAATAAATTGTAAAACTGAAATGATGAAAATGATTTAAAATACAATACAAACTTTTAACAATATAATTAAGATACTTTAAAATATGAACAAATTACATAAATCTCATTAGTTTATATATCTATATATAGCTAACGTATTTATAAACACAATTATTTTAATTTATATACCTATCGTATTTACAAACTTCTCGAAAAACATACCAACATAATTATTTTTTCTTGATACCAAACTTATAGAGAGGTTGGTTAATTTAGAAATAATTTTTTTTTTTATACTTCTTCTAAAAGTAAACCAACCAAATAATCTGATGCAAATATAGCTTAAAAACGTGTGATTTTTCTGAATCTCATATTTCTAGCGTAAATTATAATAAAATTAGATTTTTAATTTATAATTTTAAAATTATATCTGACTCAATATCAAAATGTTAAATTGATAAAGATTATGATAAAATTTATTTAAAGATTCAAAATCAATCCCATATAGAAATACCACAACCTATCACATATTTTTCTTTATTTATCAAATAATTTATAGAGTTTAAATTTTAAATTTACGCTAACCGTTAATATAAACAACAAAAATATACTTAAAAGTGGGTTGTGGGGTACAGCCTCCGCGTTTCGTTTGTGTTCACAAATTTGCAAATTGCCAAATAATGTTAATATTAGTAAATTTATCTTAACTTTTTCAATATTAATTATATTTAAAAAAGTTAAATTTAATTATTTATTTCAATTAGTTTGGAAAATAACTACTCAATGATTAAAAATGTCAAAATAAAAAAATAATTTTTTTAATTTAATTTTTGGTGGCAATTAATGAAGTTCATTTAAGGGAGAAAAAACGGAGTAATTAGTGGATAAACAGGGTGGTCCAGACAAAAAGGTGGCCCACTTTATTATTTTTCATTTTATACATAATTTTCTGTCCATTTTAATAATTTGTGCAATATTTATTTTATTATAATTTTATTAAATAATTTAAAATTATTATATCATTCTTCAATTTCCATAAAATCATTATAATGTTTTATTACTTCAAATTATCACATTATTTCACTATCTTTAGTGTTCTTTCTTTTTCTTTATTACTATTTTTTATGAAATTATGAGATAAAATTAAAGTTTTATTTGGACATGTCACATAAAAAATTTTATTTTGTGTATTTTGTTATTAACATAAAAATCTCATAAGTTGTAAAACAATTAAAATAACCTCAATTGTTTATTCAATGTTATCAAATAAATAAAAAATTATAAAATTGCATGATAAATTATTACAGAGTTATTTATTCTCCACTTAAATAATTGTTTCATCTAACTTTAATTCAATTAAAAAAAAATTAAACATAAATTATAATGTACTAATCTTTAATATTAGTCAACAACAGATTGATGTGAATTAATGTGATTATATGTTAGTGAGAATAATAAATTTTAAAAAGTAATCATGTCATCATAAATTTTATTTACGTATAAAATAAAAGTTAATAGATATATTATATTGAGTTGTTTTAACAAAATGTGAAACAATTAATATATTAAAATATCATATCGTGATTCTTGAAGAATATTCAGCGTAAAGTAAAATTACATATTCAAACGTTAATTTCATTTTACGATTTTATATCGTAATATGATATCGCATGACTAAACATCTGCCGAAAGAGCAAGAGAAAGCATATTTGACAGGTGTAAGAGACTATTTTCGATAAATAATATTTTATATTTTATAATATGGTTTATATAATTGTAATTAATTTAAGATGAAGCCAAACAAAATTTGGAAAGTGAGAGATTATGTATCTTCACTTATATATATTAACACAAAACACAGAAGAAGAGGAAACACAAAACCTGCTAATCTTCTTCATCATTCATACTAAAACCAAAAAAAAAAAAAAAAACTCAGAATTTAACAATCTTTTTATTCTCTGTTGAAATTTCAAATTATCATATACCCATTTTCACTAAAAAATTTTTGGTGTCATTTTTGGTAATGGTGTTGGTACAACAGGAAGACGAAATAAGGGTGGGTGCAGGGAAGAAGGGAATGAGGCTAGGGAAATATGAAGTGGGGAAGACACTTGGTGAAGGAAATTTTGGTAAAGTGAAGTATGCTAGACATGTAGAGACTGGTCAATCTTTCGCCATTAAAATTTTGGAGAAGAGTCGGATCCTTGACCTCAAGTCTACTGATCAGGTTTTTTTTTTTTTTTTAAAAAAAATCTCTGTTTCTGTTGTGTTCATGGATGAGTTTTTTTTTTTCAATTTGGGGTTTTTGGGTTCTTCAGAAATGGAAAGAGTTTATCAAAAATAATGTGAATCTCTTCTTCCCCATTTTTCTGGAAAAAAAAAAAAGTGGATCAGTTTTTTCTCTCTACTGTAATTCTAGTTTTGTAACTTCATTTCCATGGTGAAAGTTGATTTTCAGTACCAATTTCCTCTTGAAGGTTTTTTCCATTTGGTGTTTTCGTTATAAAAAAATCTTCTTCCTAATTTCTCCGACCAAGTCCCGTTTCCGGCGAGTTGGACGGAACTACTGTTTAACAACGTATCCGGTATAATTTCACTAGGAAAAGACATTATGTATCTCAATTTGTTCGAGAAGTTTAGATACGTTATTTTCGATAAATCTTAACTCAAAGTAAAATGGGTAGGGATTTTTTTATTTTTTTTTTGGTATTGTGGTATCCAGGTAATTGAGTTGTATCTATTGGGATATAGTTCGGTAGAGATAAAAGATGTGCGTATATTTTATTTTTCTAATAAAATTACTTTAATATGATATTGTTGCTCATCGATAGCTCGAACAAATAAGAAGAAATAACCTAGTAATTTTGTTTTCACTCTACTGATTTTAACATTGAGGCTGGAGCCACCATGATTTTTGGGTTTCTTAATCATGTTATTTTTCACAAATATTATTTTCTGAGCTCATAAAAATTTAGAGATATGGCTAAAAAGTCTTAAAAGTTTGAATCTTCAATTTTATAATTATAGTTGCTTGGTGGTTACTGCTTTTTGGTGAGAATTCGCATCTTCCACTATATTTCCTACTAAATCCTGCAGCTAAAAGTTAAAAGGGTTAGCTAAATTTGGTGGTTCAAATCCTTATTGGATAATGAATCAGTCCAACTTGACAACAACTATTAAATTGTATAGTTGTAAACTGTTTAATAGCACTTTTTTTTCCGAGCGAAGAGTCTAGAGTCTATCGGAAACTACCTCTCTACCCCGCTCGTAGAATTAGAATGAGTATGTTGTTGTTGTTTATCGTTTGATTGAACCGTTGCTACTTTTGTGGAAAGTATTTGTGTTGAAGCTCTTAGTAGATAATCATATAAAAAATTATACTTTTGAAGTTGAAAATTGAAATAACTTAAATAAGCTTATGCAGTTCTTGTGTAATTTCAGATCAAGAGGGAGATTGGAACTTTAAAACTCCTCAAACATCCTAACGTTGTCCGATTATACGAGGTATATACCATCCTTCTCCTTTTCCTTTTGCCTTCTTTCAATAAACTCGGAATATTATCACTTTAATAATATTATTATCTTTTGAACATAAAAAACTCCTAATATACACAAGTTGAGGTATTGAAATGTTTTCCGGATACAAGTTGTGTTTGTAGTGGTGATAAAGTATTTCCACCTAAAGATTCAGTATATAAAGTGGATTATATTATATAATTCGTATTATTCTTCGAAAACAATGAGTAAAAAACATCCTGGAATCTGATTTGGTTTGTGTATAGACAATTAGCCAATTCATTTTTGGTTGAAGTAAAGAACAACAAATGCTCACTCTTTCATGGCTAAAGATTCGTTTTTTTTTTTCTTCCAATTTTCTTGTCTTTATTGTTCAACTAGGCATAAATACATTGCACAGAAAAGTCTACTGAATTTTAAGAATACTTTTCAAAGTATGAACTTAAGGGGATTGTGATGATTCATCTAGTGGTTGTTGAAAAATAATAATTGGTGAGCCATCTCGACCCCCCACATAATTGGATCTTTTTCCCAACTTTTTAAGTTAACAAATGCTGGATAAACCATAAGTTTCATATCATTAATTTTTGTGGTTATGTATTGTATATGAGAAGGGGTCCATTTTGTCTGGGACCATGGAGGAGGAAAGATGGATCTATCCAAAGACTTAAAAACTTAGGTGACAACTTTGTTTTGTCTTTTTTCTTGGACTTATTGGTGCAGCATAAGGAATAGTCTTTTGCTGGAATATTAAGTCATTCTGGCCTGGTAGATCAAGATTTAATTGGTCTTAGTTCAAAATCAGGGATTAACAACTTTAAACCTACTGACGTACTAACTACTCAATCTAAATAAATTACGTTCCCGTCTCAAAAAAGTTGTTTGTTTTCTTCCTTGAGAAGTTTGTCAAGATGTAACGTCCACGATGGCTTCTGTTGCTTGTCAAATGCTGCTTCATGGTGGCAACTGAGTGAATAATATTAATAATAATATTTATCAAACATTTAGATATCCATACATGGGTTTCCTCATTTTAGTAGTATTTCGTTATGATGCATTTCTAACGAGACGATACAATTAAGCAGGTCTTAGCGAGCAAAAGCAAGATTTTCATGGTGCTAGAATACGTGAATGGGGGTGAATTATTCGACAGAATCGTAAGTTGCTTTGACTGTATATTCTGTTTTGTGAATAATAGTATGTCAAATCTTGAATTTTGCCTTGACTATAATCCTTATCCATAGGTTTCCAAAGGAAAACTCTCAGAGGCCCAAGGTAGGAAGCTCTTCCAACAATTGGTTGATGGCGTAAGTTACTGTCACGACAAAGGTGTCTTCCACAGAGATCTCAAGGTAACTAATTATATAGTGTGTAGCATAAATATTATAAGCTGTTATTCAGTCATGTAACATGTGTGGTGTTGAAAATGCAGCTAGAAAACGTCCTCATTGATTTGAGGGGAAACATAAAAATAACGGACTTTGGGCTCAGTGCGTTACCCCAACACTTTAGGGTACGGAATATACCAGCTTCTCTTTGTTGCATATGTGAATTAGTTTCCTAAATCTTATTGAGCTTTTCTGTCTTAACTATAGGATGACGGATTGTTGCACACCACTTGCGGTAGTCCAAACTATGTCGCTCCAGAAATTCTTTCTAACAGAGGATATGATGGCGCGGCATCTGATACCTGGTCATGTGGTGTTATCTTATATGTTATTCTCACTGGTTATTTACCCTTTGATGATAGAAATCTTGCCGTACTTTATCAAAAGGTAAGACAATTTCTTCTTCTGTTTTATGCGTGCGTGCTCATTTTATATGACATTTGGTAAAGCTAATACTTTTAATATTATTTTTGATGAATATAAATCAGATACTTAAGGGGGAAGTTCATATACCAAAATGGCTATCTGCAGGAGCAAAGAACCTCATAAAGAGGATTCTTGATCCCAACCCGCATACTCGTATAACAATGGCACAAATCAAAGAAGATGCATGGTTTAAACAAGACTATACACCTGTAAACACTGATGATGAAGACTTGGAAAGTGATGATCACGTCTGCACCGTGCATGAAACGGATGATCACGTCTGTACCGTGCATGAATTGGTATGGACGTTGGACCCTAGAGTAATTGGTTCATTTCAAGCATTTTAATCCTTTCATCCTTAATGACTGATTGTTTGCTATATCCTTGTCACAGCCACTTGATGCTCAAAGAGATCCCGAATCGCCTTGCCTTATCAATGCCTTTGAACTTATAGGAATGTCATCATGTCTGGATCTTTCTGGATTTTTTGAGAAAGAGGTAACCTTCAATTCAAATTTGTACTGTATTATGCAAGGAACATATCATAAAACATAGACTTATTTCTTCTTGAATAATTCTAGGATGTTTCCGAGAGGAAGATCAGATTTACATCCAGTCTCTCTCCAAAACAGTTGTTGGAGAGGATTGAGAATATGGTGACACAGATGGGATTTCATGTCCAGAAAAGACACGGAAGGGTTAGTATAACTGTTGGCGCATCAATCTGTATATGCGCTGTCACACAAGGAAAATTTAATCTTAAACTAAGTTCCGTATTATGTCTTTGTACATTGCAGTTGAAAGTGATGCAAGAGCAGAAAGGCCACAAAAACCCGGCTAGTCTATTGGTAGTTGCTGAGGTAAGCAATGTTCGCGGCATATGACTCCCTTATTTTCCATAACAAGAAAAAAAAACAAAAGTAATTTTCCCTATGCATCATTTTCAGGTCTTCGAGATTAGCCCATCCTTGTATGTTGTAGAGTTACAAAAGTCTTCAGGGGATTCAACAGTATATAGACAGGTATAGCTCAACATCCTCGTCTACGTTGTTACAACTTAACACATGTTAAACTAACTCAATCACTTTAATCCCACAGATGTGTAATAGGTTATCGAATGATTTGGGAGTCCACCGTAATGAGGAGCTCCTACCTACTGTTTGTTGTGATAGCTAGACCATTTGCAGCGGTGACTGGATACATTCTTTCGTTCTTTTTGTTCCTATTCTCCTGCTCTTGTTGAGTAGTAGCAGGAGTTGTGAGCAGTAAGCACACCCTTCAAGTTGGTTGGTTGATTCATCAGTTTCGCGAGATTAAAGTGTACAGTAAGGAACAACATGGCGGAAATCGCCTTTTAAGTTAGTACATTCAAGTAAATCTGTATCTTATAGTGTCTATTATTTAGTCTCTAGGCAAATATTTTCTTTGGAACATGGCTATAGTAGCCTAGTTGATTTGTAAATTTAGCAAAATTTGTATTCTGTAGTATCAATTATTTGTAACTTGGTCTTTACTTTGAAAGACTCCAAGCAAGATGTCCTTTTTTGAAAAAAAAAAATAATAATAATAATGCTTCATGCAGCTTTATGTAATTAAGAGAAAGTTACTTTTGCACATGGCCTTTACTGACTTGTGAGTTTTGCACTATCTCATATTTTTTATTTAACAATGATTGAGCTCATTGAACTATATAAAAGAAAAAAGTAAAAGATTCCCTTGTTTATATTGAGGCAAAGAGTGTATCGGAAATTCTCTATGAAATAGTGATAAGGTTGTTATTTTTGTTTATATAAAAATCATGCCAGTAATTCTACAGGTGAGATATAGAAAGGACGAAATGTAGGTAGATTTTACCCTATCTTTGTGGGATAGAGAGGCTCCCGTTATAATATTTATTTTTAAGAAATTAATTGTGTTGCAACAGAAAAATACCAACATGGAGGATCATGTGAATTGTGCAGCATCTCTACCAATAATTAACACTGCAAGTTGACAAATTCAACTTTATGATGGGTAGAGAACAATAGTCTTTTTTATCAGAGAAATCGAGCCCTTATCAATAAAATAAAATTTTGAAGAGTCAATCAATTAAACTAATAAAATTTTTATTGAGAAAGTTATATCATTCTTAAATCAATTAAACTAATAAAATTTTTATTGAGAAAGTTATATCATTCTTAAAGTGTCTTTTTTTCAAAATTCAAATTGTTATCCATCTATATTTTTTTTATCTTCTAGCTAGCTACCATTATATATGTGAGCAATAATACATAAATCAATAAATAATTGGAGTTTGACTTAACTTATCTCCCTTAAATAATTTACGAGTTATGTCTTGATTTTCAAGTATTTCTATAATTATTAAAAAATTGTAATTCTTTTGTGAGATTGGTTTTGATTTTTTGTAAGTTATAATTGATTCTTTAAAAAGATTAACATGAACTAATTACTATTATGATCAATATTGAATAAATATCTACATAATTTATTTTCATCTTGCTTATTTAACTGTTGCAACATAATTTTATGTAGAATTTAAGATTAATTTATCATCATAACAGATAAAAAAATCTTTTTTTTTGCAATTGTTGTGTAAATATTGGCACACATAATATAACAATGTATCAAGATTTGGGGAGGATAGGATATGTAGATTTTACGTCTATCTTTATAGTTGCAGAGAGACATATATAATATTATTTGAATTGCTTTAGAATTGAAGCGTAATTGTTGTGGTACAATGTCATTTTTATACAAAAAGGAAATAGAAAATTTGATGCGTAATTATTGTGGTACAATTGTCAAAGTTTGCACAATATTGTATAACAATGTAAATGTATTTATAAATACATTTTTTTACCCATATCATAAACTTTTATGTTGTGTACTATTAATATATAATGTTATATAATCTTTCATATTTCATATTACAAAAACAATTAATCAATATAAATTAATAAAATAATCACGTAATTTTAAAGTTTTGTATTGAATTGTAATAAATTAATTATTAAATTATGATTCATATAGAAATTTGATAATTCAATTCTATATTGTTTAATACGGTTGCAATTACATAGATATATGTTTTGTTTGATTTTGCCATTTCATTTTAGCAATGGTTGCTCCAAGTCCAATTCTATGTTCCATATCTGGTGCCGACGAGCCATATTTCTGGTAAGGATATTCTCTTTTCTTTTCGCGTCTTCTTTCTTTCTCATACTATATTGAGTATTTAAATTTGCATGTCAATTGTTTTTGAGTTAAGGTTAAATCATTTAAAACACCATCAATCTTATCTGGACACTAAATTCACAGTAACTTTTCAGTAAATCAGTAGTTTATACGTAGAATTTGATGTTTAATTTAGTTATTGGAATAGATAATATAATATATCATATTTATTGAATTTTTTTTATATTTTTTCCAATAAATTCTAAATATTGCAATTTATTATAGTTTAATAATTATTTTTCTTTTTCAATTGACAGTATAACACATCTTGTACTATTTGGCAAGACAAAAATAAACATAGATAAATTATTGTACATGTTATTTAAACACAAATATTTAAATCCCTCTTATTGATTATAATTTAGAAAACTTTTTCAGTAGAGCCAATTGTTATATAAACTATCAAGTTATTCTAAAAGTCTTTAAAAATAAAATTAAGACTTCACTTCATTGAATATGTCAAATAAAGTATATTTTTTTTACTGATATAATATTTTGTAATAATTTTAATTACAGAATCCAATATTATAATGATAGTTACTTTTAGAAGACATTCAAACTTAAAAGACAACATTTATTTAAATTTAATTACTTGATAATCTAATTAATTTGATCTTGAAATGTTAAACAAAACATCTTAAAAAATTGAAGACAGACTTAAGAGTCAATATTAAAACATGATAGATACAAAATGAACTAAATTAGAATAATTAAGAAATAGAAAATATCTATAAAATTAATTGTGTACGACTTTCAATTGTAGTTACATCAATAATAAAATTTCAAAACTACTGTTCATTTAGTTGAAAACATATTATCTCAAAATTAGTTATCCTGAAATAATTTATCCAACTATGTAGATGGGATAATCTATCGCATCACTATGATATAAATGGTGAGATAAATTATCCCAAACAAGACAATATTTTCTTATTCAGAGACTATTTATTCTTATAACTCACCCTAGACAATACATTTATCTTATATTAGACTGTCTTACTAAAACACTTGTTACATATTACTATTTACTTGATCACTAGGATTGAATTTACCAAACATTTTTTCCTATATTACCCTACCATTGAAATAACCTTTTGAAAGTTTAAACACAATTTAAAAATATTTGTTATTTAAGAGACTATTTATTATAAAAAAAAAAAAGGACAATATAGTAAAATTAATGGAGAAAATTTTAATTAATAGTAACAATAAATACATATTTTTAAAAAAAAATTCTAGTTAGGGTTTTTTTTTCTTCTTCTTGTTGCTTTAAGTGTGCTTCTCTTTTACATCGCCTTCATCAGGTCTGGTTTTCTCAGGTATGTATCTTCTTCATATTTTGTCTGCTAAGTGCTTTGCTTCTTCGTTTAATCTTGCCCCTTGCTCGAATTTTTCTGCATTTTCGGTATGTTTTCGTGTATTTAAGCTTCTTTTTTGGACTGAATTTTTTTTTTTGCTTTTTTGGAGGATTTTTGGGGCTTTAGGGTTGAGCCACCCGTGGATAGAAATAGGTAGAAAATAAGGAGGTTGTAAAACTCTGCCAGAGGAACTGGATAGTTATAATTTCATAGTTTTTTTTTGCATATAGACTGAATTTAGTTAGGCAGGTTTGTTTTTAGTTATTATGTACTGTGTATGATTGTCGATGATATGACTCTAGATAGGAGGTTGCGTAGAAGGTTAGTAGGTAGTTGAGTATACTTCTATGTATTGTTATTATTAGTTTCCTGTTATCTTACTCTTTTTAGATTTTGGTGTTACTCATTGTGTCCTTTGCTCTGATTATCATATTATCCATTATTTGATATACTTTACTTAAGCCGAGAGTTTATTACTTTCATAAGGTAGGGGTAAGACGGTGGGATTACACTAGGTATCTTGTTGTTGTACTGTGTACGAATTATTTTAGGCCGAAAGTTGTTTATTTATGGAACTATTACAGGTTAGGTTGAAACTTGTGGGTCTGTAGCAATTCAATATGCCTGAAAACAAGCCTGTAATTGGGCTTTCATGGGAACCAAAGTTACCTCAATTATCATTTGGGACCAAAAAGAGCTCCAATGAGGTGCCTGGGGCAAGTGCAGTATACAAACCTAGTTCGGAACTCATGGACGGCCTATTTGTTCCGCCCAATGATCCCAAAAAGGTGAACAAGCTTCTACGAAAACAAATCAAGGATACAACTGGCAAAAATTGGTAATCTCAATTGTAGTTTTTCAAATTCTTGTGTTTTTATTGTAAATTTGTTCCTTTTATGAATATTATTTACTGTTTCTGAAATTTAAATAGGTTTGATATGCCTGCCCCAACGATTACTCCAGAGCTGAAAAGAGATCTCCAGCTGTTAAAGGTGATTCTTTGAATGACAATGTCTCTCACTTTACTTGAACATTTTTACTACGCGATGATCGGCTAATGTGTTTCGTTACGTATGAGAGGTTGCGACTTAGCTAAGCTTTTCTTCACATTATTGTTAAAAGGATACATGGAGGGCCATCTTTTGTTACTATTCCGCTGCTAAAAGTAGATCCCTTGTCTAGGATTTGATCTTGATACTAGTCCATAACAATCACAGTCTGATTTCTAAGATTCTTGGCTCGTCTACCTTAAGAGCCATAGCTTTGTAAGATGTTGAAAATCAATGAATGCCTTTCTTTGAGGAAGAGCAACGAGAGAGAGAACGTAAGAGATAGAACATTTTACACTGCTGCTGATAAATGATCTATTCATCTGAAGATTGTGTCCATGATCAGTAAGATAGGTAGAATTGAAATGTGTATAAGCTTCCTACAAATATTTCTGAAAAATGCAACTCTTCTCATGCTCCACTCTCTAGGTCGTGTTCCCTGGAGTAACTTGCTTATGGTCTTAAAGGAGGGTATAAGGCCTCAATGGTTTCCCTGTTACAAATTCTAGACAAGCTTAGAGTAAAGTGACATATTAATTGAAATTTCTCATTCGTTTGTTATTGTTCGATCTCACTAGTTATAAACAAAAAAATTTAAATTCCATCCAGTGTACACAAATAATAGAATTCTTCAGCACAGTTTGACGTCCCTAGTGAAGATGAACTTTTGAAGACTTAATCATGTCTAATGATCACCTTTTCCTATGATATATTGTTGAGTTTCCTGTATGTATGCCTAATTAAATTGCAATCGTTTCTCTTATGAGTAAGTTCGCAGTTCTAAAAATCTGATTGTTTCAGCTAAGGGGTGCCATGGATCCGAAAAGGCATTACAAGAAGAGTGGCTCAAAATCAAAAACATTACCTAAATATTTCCAGGTAAATATTATTTCTAAATTATTGATGTAGTGGCTGTTTCTTTTTAGTATGATTTGCCATGTTTTCTATAGCATTTTGTCTTGGCTACTTTACTCCTGTTGTTTTCTTTTTTTGAACTGCTTTGTAATGCTTTTACTTGAGCCGAGGTCTATTGGGAACCTCTCTACCTCCCAAGGTAGACGTAAGGTTTGCATACACACTAACCTCTCCAGACCCCAGCTTATGCCTGATAATAACCACTAGCAGGGTTATGCATGATTACCCTGATGATAAGCTTCCCCTATCTCACATGATTAAGCAAAGGAACAGAAAGATTTAAAATCGAAGGAAGATAGAATTGAACAACCGTACAGGCATCTGTTGTTCTGTTGTTGTCATGCACTCTCTTTTATTAACATCTTGTTATCCTGTTGGTTAGAGGTAACATGTAGACGTTTTCGAAATTTGAGCAGGTCGGCACAGTAATAGAGCCAGCATCTGAATACTACTCTGGTAGACTGACTAAGAAGGAGAGAAAGACAACACTTACTGAGGAGCTACTTTCTGACCGTAAACTTGGGGAGTACAGGTACGCCACAAACATGAATAGAAGTAAAGGAACTTTGCAACTACTTTTAACAGGTCTGTTAAGGATCATTCTAAACCTCATATGCTACACAGGAAACGCAAAGTTCGCGAGATTGAAGAACGCAATCGGCCAGGTGGAGTTGACAAGTGGAAGAACAGAGGTCCACAGTCAAGGAAGCGTGCAAAGCAAAGGAGGCATTGAAGCTATAGTGTTCACGAAACGTTTCTTACCAGTTTCCCGTCTGACCAGTCGAAGAGCATTGGAATCTTTAATGAGAGGTGTACCTGCCATTCTGGAAAAACTATTAGGATGTGCCGTAAACAAGGCAAGTTTCACAAAACATCTACAAATCCTTGATGCTAATTACACCGGCATACTTCTAATACGTGTTTCTAGCACTCCAACAGAAATAGTCGTCATCAATTTTGAACTGTGTTACTGATGTTCGTCGTGTATATTTGCCTTCTCATGGCTTATTCTATTCTTATTGTTCTGGTATCAGAATGTTAAGTTGTATTGTTGTTTGTCGATACTTCTAAAAAAATATCACCATCTGAAAATTGATTGGACGTTTGAATGCTAATCTGTGTACACTACATATTTTAGTCAAGATTAAGCTTCAAATTATGAGTAAATCCCACATGAATTATTATTAAAGGACATTTGTTTTTTCCATTTCTCTTCTGCTTCTTGCTGGGGAATACATTACTCTGCATAATTTATGAAGAAAATTAGTTGTAAGCAACTTTACAAGATTTACAAGGATAATATGTATTTATGTTGTGATCATTGAATTACAGCCATTTTCCGTGGGAGCGCTTCCTATCAAGGCATAGTTAAAGGTTGAGGAATAGAGTAAAAAAGTATCTTAAAATTATATAAATTGTACTCAATTTTGAAGTCAAATATGTGGCGTCTGAAGCTTGGCTTATCAAATCTGAGATGATTAAACTTCATTCATGTGTGTGCATGAGCTTTAGGCAGAATGATTGGATTTTTATGTGTCAAAAGTCCAATCATATGAACTTCACACCATATGTTTAAAGTTGTTCCAAAATGAATAGACCTACAAAAATTATACAACTTTGGACAAAACTTAGATAGTGACACCAAAATTGGACATATGTACACTTCCCAGTGATAGATGTCAACACTGTACCCAACTTGTTGATAGCATTTAGTTTTGAGAGGGTAGTTTGTGGGGACTTCCACAATTGCCTAAACTTTGCTTGACCTTGAAAATGAAAACAGCTAATATAACTATATTCTCATCTCATTGACTAATTGCTAGCTACTCTACAAATATTTGAGATATATGTACAAGTTGGCCATTCATTGCCTCCCACCATTCAATATTACACAGATGGGACAATAGAGACAACTTGAAGGAAATCTGAGAATTATCTCTGTATGACCTATATGGTAGGAAAACACAATTGTTGTTGTAAGTTCAATCATGATAGGTCAGTAGCCAAACACAATTCTTGACCTAATCAGCAAAAGAATCATGCCAATGGTGGGAAAAGCCGATTTGTTTTCGACTTATAAACTCAATAGTCTCAGCTTTTATCATAGTGATCATCTCCACTTAACTGATACAAGGATATTCAAGACCTCAAGAATAATATCCATTAAAAGAATAGGCAAAGGCTACTTTCATTAGTACATGTATAAATTTATTCACATTCAATTGAGACCAGTAAAAGAAGGGGGGAAAGCACATTATGTCTGCTATTTACCCAGATAACTACTAGTATAATATCATTTTCAACTCAACAAAACAAATCTCAATCACTGTCATTCCATTTGGTAGCGGCTGCGGCAAAGGAGAGAATCACAAGTTTGATGTTTCACTAGGTGCAGGTCGAGCGTGCAAAAGAGGTTGTAGAGCTTTTACCACAATGCTCATATTTGGCCGAAAATCAGCTTCGTATTGCACACACAAAGCAGCAACAGCAGCCATCTGTTTCAGCAACACAAAATTTGAGAAATAGGAATTGATGAAAAATCAAGAAGAGATGTAAGAAGATGCAGGATTATGATTTTAGTAGTCAAGAATTTTCTGCTCTAGTGACATACCTTTGCAATGGCCTTAGGAGGGTAATCTGTACCGAGTCTAGCGTCAACACATTGCTTCACTTTATCTTCACTAAGTCTCGGTGTTGCCTGATTACACATGGTGCAGAAAGTCAATTCAGAATCAAAATAATCAACTAAAAAATTGGTGCATCAGTTATAGTAATGTCAGTATCTTGAGGGTTATACCCATGTCACAAGACTCTGTTGGCCACGTGGTAATGTATGATCAACAGGTTTACGACCAGTGAGTAGTTCAAGGAGGACAACACCAAAGCTGTAAACATCACTCTTTGAACTCAGCTGACCAGTCATTGCATATCTGCAACATGAGCAAAGTCCATTCAGCATAAAAATGAAGGACCTTTGGGCCCTGAGCTAAAATTGCTTCATTTAAGTGAGTTAACCAAGTTTACAGTCTATTTGTATCAAATATTAAGAAGTGAACTCACTCAGGAGCATGATAACCAAAGGTTCCAAGAACACGTGTGGAGTGAAGGCGTGCTGCCATATCAGGAGCTTGATTTGATAAATCAAAATCCGCAATCTTAGCAACATCATCATCAAAGAGTAGGACATTGCTAGACTTAATATCACGATGGATAATATGTGGTTGTGCTTTTTCATGCAAGTACTCTAGCCCTTTTGCAGCTCCAACGGCAATTTTAACCCGTTGGGCCCATGATAATACTGGACCTGGCTGTGCACCTTTCACACCTTTTCGTCCTGTAATTACAAATTGAAAAGTTATTTGCATTTTACAGATTGGATTAGCAAGATTATGGAATATGAGAAACCCAATTTGACTAACTATTTCAAGAATTACAAATTGATTGTAGCAGCCCCAGGCTACGTGGAATATATTTTTTTATATTTCTTTTGTCATCAAAAAAATAATTTATAATCCAGGTAGCTTGAGGCTGCTACAACCAATTTGAAAAAATAGGTAGTCGGATCAGTTTTCAGCATTAGTATGAGATGACACATTAACTTGGCTGAGACAACCATCACAATCAATAGTTGTTCCAGAAAAGTAAAAAAAATGAGAATGATCAGCCATACATAAAGAAGGAAAACACAACAAAAACTTCCAAATAAAACAGGAATATGTATACACACGCATATGTACAGAGATAGATACCCTCGTAGTCAGAAAATAGTTCAAATAAGGAAAATTGTAAGAGAAAACAAAGGCTTGTTACGGAATTTGCTCTGTTAAATAGAAATACAACATGCTGTCAGCAAATGACAACAATTTTCATTAAACAGCAATTGCACGGCAGAAGTTTTATTTTGCTTAACATAGTGGAAATGGATAGGTAAATACAACCCCAAAACATCACTTTTTGGAGCTGTTCCCATATATTAGAATTTACATATAAGGGAGAGAGAGAGAGGAAGGATGCAATTGATTTGGCAGGATAATGATGGACTTCCAAGATACTAGGATTTTATCCTTTTCTTTTACCTACTAACGGAGCAGTGCCAATCGCTGAAATTAACATGAGAAAAAGGTGGGTTAGACTAAATTTTGAAGAAAAAGAAGAGCATCTTACGCGACTGCAATCAAATTCAATTACATTGGGTCAAAATATATAGGAACAACCATCTCCGTATAAAGCTTCATCAGTATGATGTAGAAACCCACTTCAAGCTCTCTTCCTCTCCCTACTTCCTTGATAGATTATCCTTCCGATATCTGATAAATGAGGTGGGCCAATCGCAATGACCTTAGTGACAGCAGTCTTTCCAAGTTTGGACTATCAAAAGGCTACTAGGGGAATGGAAGCACACTAAAAATAATAATATTCTACCTTCAGATATCCCGTAAACCCTATATCTTAACCCAGTGCACACTTCCTGTCCAATTTTACACGTCCAAAATGTTTAACACAGTCTTGAACCAGATTGGACAGAATTATACATTGAAACCCAATATACCAAAATCTGGATCCAAGTAGGTTAGGTTAAAGCAAGCATGAGTTCAAACCCCTATTGTCATTAGGATTAATAGCTACTCAATCTGAGGAACTTAAAACTTATATGTAGACATTTTCCATTTTAACAACTTATCATTTTCAGAAGTCTGTCCAGTCACCACCAATATAATATGTAGAAAACTTTTTCACTATATGCACAGTCAAGTACGTAACAAATGGAACTTATGAATGAAATATATATTTGAGAAGAGGACAAGAGAAAGAAATGTATATGCACAACAGAGAAGAAAAGGATAAAATCTGAAATTAAGAAGGAGATACTTAAGGGTTTGTCCAATTAGTAGCATAAAATCTGAGGAAGTGTTGGTGCAAGTCTACTCTTGATTAGAGCAACTTTACATGACACTTCCATGACACATGTCAAAAAAGACCCTGGTGAGGTACTTCAAGAAAGGGGATATATTGGGGGAGGAGCTTTGACAACTTCTTGAGGGTGCAGTAGTCAAGTACTTAAAGTGCACACTATAGGGAAGGCGCATGACCGAGTTGGATTTGGATTGCGCAATCATTTCCAAACTCAACGTACCAAGATGGATATAAATTAGAACAACCAAATCTGAATTTCACCGGTATATATAGATTAGAACAACCAAATCATTAATTGGTCAACATGCATAGAATGGATACACAAAGGCTTATAGAAACTAACCATGAAGAATGTCATGGAGAGATCCATTGGGGGCATACTCATAAGCCAGCACACGAAGACCGCCATCCACACTATAACCGAGTAACTCAACCACGTTTTCATGTTTTAGTCTTGATACCATGGAAACCTGAAATGGTAACATCATATCCAAGCAAGGTAAGAGGTTTATGTATAATATAGAATAGTTCAAAGTAGGACAATCCAAACGACCTGACCTGTGCTGAAAATTCTCGATCAGGTTGCTTGCTCGAGTCTAACTTTTTAATGGCTGCAGCCCGCCCACTTTTCAGGACACCATGGTATACCCTTCCATACGATCCCTCACCTATCAAGGCTTTTGTACCAAAGTTGTCTGTGATGTCTTTTAACTCATCAACAGTTATAGAAGGAACAGCAATGGGCAGGATGTTAACATTCTGCGTCTCCCTTTGCGCACTTTCTGTTACACGCTGCCCTGCATTGTAGCCTAAAAAAAGATTTCCAGTTAGTGAAAACCATAAATCGTACAGGTAAAAAAAAGAATTAATAGAATCTCAGCGAGTAAAATCATGACACTATCTAAAGAAAGCATATATTTAGGATAGGCGTAAAGCCAAAGCAATGTACTAAACACTACAACTTTCACCTGACTGTTTCAAAATTTACCAAGGTTAAACTGTAAGATTGAGGTGAAAGACATGTTTGCAGAGCAGGCATATCTCCCATACCAGGTCACAACGACACTAGATTCAAACATCATGATCTCTTAACTTCCAAGATACTTGCACTAATTTACTTATAGACCTGATAGGAAGATTTGCCTATTAGTTCCCAACTCTACTGAGTACTGATAATGTATTATACATCAGTATTCAGTGGTTAAGGTTGAGCTTTAATCCAGGAGATACTAGGATTGAAACCCACTACCCTCTTGCTCCTCTACTGCAGCTGAATTTATTATTTCAAAGAGTCTGAAAATATTATTAATAGCAAATAGTACAAGGAGGAAATTAACCTGCTGCATTGTTGGTCATGAATGGTCCATGATCAGCAGGTTTATGCATGTCATCATCGTCACAACAACCGAAGCAGCTCATAGTTATCCTTCTTATAACCGTGAGATATTCTGAAAAATACTAGTCAAGAAGTTAATAAATTATATTTGGTGTCTCTAGAACAAGGAAACAGGAGCGTCATCAGTGCTATAATACACAATTCAAAAGGATTCTGAAACCAATCCCTTTCCACATCGAAAGTGTTTATCCATTGTCATCATTAATTATCAAAAGGGCTAGGTGAAATATCAATAACAAGAGAAAATGTTTATCTTATGCTTCTACTGACATATATTCAATGTTTGTATGACAAGCATGCAAGAGGGAAGAAATTAAGCACATCAACATCTCATAGAGAAACAGAAGGCCAACATCATAGACTAACCAAGACAAAAATGGAAAATGTTAATAGTTGACCAACAGTATGACTGAACCTAACATGACATGATATATTATATACTCAATTGAACCAGGGTTGTTAAAGAGTTGGCATCGAGAAAGACACGCAACATTCCCATTACTCGATTTTGCCATAGTTATATTTCTTTATTGTGTTCTATAACCAATAGTCACCATATCATTGGATTTCACAAATCACAGTTGCTACCTGAAATAGTCTCACACTCGTGATAAGCATAGATCAAAGACCAAATCTTTGGTATCTTCACTTCAGAAGATATGAAAAAAGAGTCACTTTAGAAGCCTAATGCACCACAAAGATGACTACTTTGAACCCTCCATACAATATTTAGACATATGAAAACAATAGAAAACTCCATAATCGAGTTGCTTTTCATTTCCACAAAGACCTTTTCTTCCTCTCTTTAAGTGACTTCATTATCTATTCACGTTACACCAAAACAATCCTCCTTCCAGAATCTAAAGTGATCCACTTCACATTTCACTAGTCCAGTACAATCTAACCACCCTCAAACCAAAACACAACAACAATAACATCAACCCAAACTGAAAATACAGCAAACTCCTCAGTAATCAAAAAAATCAACCCCTCAAAACTAAGACAGGAAACTAAAATCACAGTAAAACTGCTACACAAATATCAAAAAAATCAAGAACCAAACTTGCTCACAAATCTATTCAACAGATTGAACAACAAAACAGACTAAAACCAGCTACTCAACTCGATTTGCCCTTTTTCAAGCATTTAAACAGAACCCCACAAAACCAAACAACAATAGTATCAAATCCAATACAAAAAACCATGCTAAAAGTCCAAAATCAACACCGATCCCTCAGATTCCCCAACAAAAATAAACTCAAAAAGGGGGCAAAATCAAACCTTGGAAGCAAAAATCGGCAGGAAAAGTAAATACTTTGATGGGGTTTGTTCAGAAAGTTCGTCAAGTGTAAAACAAATGGTGATCTGAAGAAGACTATAAAGGGAGTCAAAATATTGTATTGAATTGAATGAATCAGAGTTTATTGTACAGAGAAAAGTCTTGTTATACTGTAAAGAAATGGAAACAGTATAATACTAGTTGCTTTGTCTTTGTCGCCCACCCAATTGACTTCGTCTTCTTCTTCTTCTTCTTCTTCTCACACACACACAAATACACACAGTAACAAGAACAAATCAAGAATACTCTCATTCACACCTTTCTTCTTATGTACATATATTTTTTTTTTCCCTCTTTTTTCTTACATATATATATATATATATTTGGGTCAATTTACGTACACCTAGACTAACGTCTTATTCAATTAGTAACGGAGTTAGAATACTTAAAATTCTTTGACGGAAAATTTATTCGTGTATATATAGATGTTAAACCTTATTAGATTAGTTTATATATTTATTTCTTCAGATTTTAAATTCAGTCATTGATATTGATGGTCATTACGTATTTTATTAAGTATTTGTTTGAAATATTACGTTTATTTTAATTGTTACTTAAATTGTATTGTATAATTCTATTTAGATTGATCGAGTTATGATAAAAAAAATTATGTAAAAGAATTGATTTAATGGAACTCGTTGTTATTTTAGTATTTTCTTTTCTTTTTATTTTTACTTATTACTTAATATTTCTATTTTGTTTTGTTTTTATGGTAATTTTATTTTGTATCATACTTTTCTAAAGTTTTGTTATTAAAAATTATTGATTTGTGACATGCTATAACAACAATAATAATAATAATAATATTTTAATTTAAATATTATATTTATTGTAATAATGTAATATGATATAATGTTAAATGATATAATAGGATATATAAATTGTTATGACTACATGTATAAAACTTTACTAAGAAAATAAAATTAATTTGATAGTAAGCCTTAAAATATAAAAGTAAAAATTAAGAGTCACTTATTTTTTGTTTTTAAAATAAATGGAAGTCCAAGATAGGTGAGCTATCAAACTACAAAATAAATGTACCTTCTTGTATTGTTTAATCTAAATTCATATTAAAATTATTAATAGTAATTTAAATGAATCCTGAGAGAAAAAAAATTGATATGAAGATAAGATTTTAAAAAATTATGTATAATTTTATAATAAAATATATATAATAAAGTATAAAAGGAAGCTTAGAATATCTTTAATATAGCCTAAAGTATATAATGTATGAAAAAAGATATGGAGGAGCTAATTTTTTTATTTTGATAGCAAAAGCAACAATAGTCTTTATTTGTAGGGTTTAAGATCAAATCGATCACTTTATGCAATATATTAAGTGATTATTTACATTAATTTATATATCAAGGATCAAATAGGATTAAAACTTATATATTAAAGATCATTCATATTATTTTTTGAAATTCTATAAATCGATATTTATTTATTTATATATAAATATATATATATATATATATATATATATAAATATAAAACTAATAATATATGACATGTTAGGTATATGAACTATCACTTACTATACTCAATATTTGTTTATGTTAAGTTTTTATTTTATAAAAAGAAATTATTCTTAGTCAAAAAGTCTTAGATAGTTTTTAAAATAAAATAAATTTTTAATAAATAATGTATTTCCTTTTCAATAAATCTTATTAAACACAAATTCAGATTAATCGCGACTTTAAAATTAATATTCATACTTAGTGAAAAAAATAAAAATTTAGGTGCTAACCTGTAAAAGGCTAAACATGTGTGTCAAAACGAGTTGATTCATGTCTAACCTAGTTTGTTATCAAACCCAACTTTATCAACGAGCTCAATTAAATTTCTATAATCTTGAGCGTAGTTTGTTTCTCATCACTTTCTTATATTATATCGTTTTATATTACACTTACATGATCAAATTGAGTCGAGTTACTCAAAGTTTTTGTCTAATCAAGTTTGATCAAAGCGTTAATCAAATAATTTTAAATCGAGACGGATCAGGCGAGCTCAATATTCAGGCATTTCTTGATCCATTAAAAATTGAAAGTAGAAAGATCACACAAAACATGAAATTTTATTATTTTGTTTCTTATTCGATATCTAGTATTCAATTAGAGATAGTCCTAATTAATCATATAATTTATATTAGGTAAAGCTCGTTTGAGATCAAATTAACTACTCTCCAATAAGTTTTTTTTTATCATATTCAAAAAAAATTATTAACGTTAGAAAAAATTTATATATCCCATTATAAATATTTTAACTATAAACAAAATAAATTGTTTCATAATTATAGGACTAGGTTCAAGAAATGATTACAGACACATAATAATAATAATAATAATTGTGTAGACAGCTAAGTGTAAATAAGATTTTTTTTCTTTTTAATTATTTAATTTTATGTTTTTTCTAATTCATAATATTCCAAGTGAGGCATCACATGGGTGTTTGTTAGCCATAACTCATTTAAATGCTAAACAAATGGAAACACCAATTATTAAAATAAAAACAATATAATAAGTAGTTCTTGTTTTATTAGTTTTGTTTTCTAATAAAATTATTATTATTTTGGTATCTTTACATTTGACTATCTATGATTTATGATTATAATAAAAATAAAGTTATATCTATTTTTTAAAGCAATCTATGCAAAAATATTCCTCTATCATGTGGTTTTTGGCGCTTAGTTAATTTTGGTTATGAATATAAACGGCTGTTAGTCCTCTAATTATTTTTAAAAATAAATCTACCAAATTTCTCCTAATTATTTGAGTTCTTCCTCCGTCTTAAATGAATAACAAATAAAATAATATTGATATCTGTATTAGAATTCGATGAAATTAGAATTCATTATGAAAAGTCCCTCATTAGGGATAAAGCATTCCGAACAAAGATAATTTTATACTCAAAAAATTCTAACTCGAGAATCTAATTAAGATTTAAAAATAATAATTGAGATGAATATTTTATCGAAATATTTATATAAATTGATATTTATTGTTAAGTTTTGAAAAAAAAAATTGATTAATAAGCAATTAACTTGAGGGTAAAACATGAAAAATTATATGTCTTCATCTTTGATATGCTAATAATGAAAATGTATAATTAGTATAATGGATAAGTAAAAGTGCATCGCGAAAAATAAATTTTTATTAAGACTTAATCTCTATTTTAGAAAATGTACAAGTACAACTTCAATGTTAAACTCTAACTTACTTTTTACTCAAATATTTCTCAAATCTCTCTGACAAAACATTTGACTATCGTCTAACATTTATAATAATATGTAGAATTTAAATTGTACAATATAAGGTTTTCTTGAGTTTATAAATTGTAAAGTAACAATAATAACAATATATCCGGTGAAATTCCACAAGTAAATTTGAGAATGTTAGAATGTATGCAGACCTTATCTCTATTGATGGAGGTAGACAGGCTGTCTTCGAAAGATCCTCGATACGTGTGCAAATCAAAGTAGGCATGAAAAAGGAAACACATCAATAAAGAAAATATAGCAACTAATTAACGGAAACAACAACCACCTAAAAATAAGGTGATAACTAAAATACGATATATCAAAAATAGTATGTTGCACGAAAAGGGGTAATACTTATGACAAGCGACATTCAATTGCCTCTAACCTTCCACCTTAATTCGTGACTTCCTCATATTCCTACAATAGCATGATAAATAAAAATATAATAATTTACCAAACAAAAATGTTCCAAAGGTGGATAATCAACGAAAAAATTATGAGCAAACTATATTTTTTTCTCTTCAATTAACATTACAAAATATGGGGAAAATTGTGTATTATATCAAACATTTAGAATATATTAGGTACAATAGCTACGGTTTAAGAAAATATTAATTCGCAACTACAATTTTCTCAATTTTTATTATTTACCTGATTTGTTTAAATCCTAAATTTGTATAATTCAGTTCTTGATCATATAAATACATATCTTTTGTATATGCTTGACCTAGTTATACGATTTATGAAAAAATCATAATAAATTATCTGATTTGTATATTTGTAAGAGAAACATACAAATCGAGCTCTGAAAATTTTCTAAATGTATAAATATAAAATTTCTATATACATACCTTATTTGTATATTTCCAAGCGAAATATATATAAATGGGTAGAAATATACAAGTCGCAGCCTCCATGGCAAATAAAACGATATCTATGGAGCGAAATATTGAAACTATAGCTATATGTTTATTATGTTTTCTATTTCGGAAATTTTCTCATAAATATGGATCCCTATCTAAATAAATAAGTGGGCCAGCGTCCAGTAATAGATCAGTTCAAAGAAGAAAAGGCCCAGTTCCCACAGCAGGCCCATTTTGATAAGAGATCCAGTCCAACGAAGAAAGAAAAAGAATTTTTTAGCCCAGCCTGAATAAACCTGTTGATTTGAGGGGCATTGAGAAATATCGGTAGGTTCACCCTGTGTGCCAATAAAATTTAATTAAAAAATGTGCAACTTTCACATATAGCAAACAAAAAAATCATATCTGTATAATATAGCAAACTTTGCATAATTGCGCTCCATAGCAAACATAAAAACTGTATAATTCGCTATACATATAAAAGTGTATAATTCGCTGGCCTATTTCGCTGCAATTGTATAATTAGCTTTGCATACAGTTGAATCGAATTAAAATGTATGTATATTGCATAATTATAAGTGTATAGCAAGAAGATATATATTTTTCTCGCTTTATACAAAAACAGAAACACAATATATACACTTCTGTTGTATAAAGCTAGAAAAAATTATATTTCACTGCAATTGTATAATTCACAATTATATAATTCTTTGGCCTTTTTCTCTGCAATATTTGAAGTAAAATGTTTGTAAATTATATAATTAAGTGTATAACACGAAGATATACATTTTTGCATGTGTATATACAATTTTCTCTCGCTTTATACAAAACAGAAACAAAAATTATACACTTCTGTGTATAAAGCGAGAGAGGCGAGAATGGGAGAGTGGCGAGCGAGACTTCTGGGAAAGAGACGCCTGGCAAATTTTTGTCAATGTTTGTTATGGAGCACAATTAAATCAAACCCTAGCTATTCAATTTAATTTAGGTTATTAGTTTGCTATTTTATACAATTTTTCCTTAAAAAATATAATATAATATTAAAATTTAAAATTAAAGAGAGTCCAAACTCAAAACAATTAGGTTAATATTTCTATTTAGATATTTATACTTAAAAAACTTAATAATTTTTTTTTAAAAAAAGATGGTAACTTAACTTAATAAATATTTTATAAAGACAATTTTATTTGCAAATTTGATTAACAGGTAGTAACATTAACATCATAAAATATTGTTTTGTCGATATTTATGATAATATTTTTAAATTATAATTTATAATTTCAATAGTAATTAAAAAATATATATAATTTTTTTTAAAAAGTGAGCTGGCCCGGCAAGCCAGTAACCCATGTACTTGTGGGTTGGGCCGACCATTTTCCGACCCACATAAAAAATGAACTAGCCCGGCATGACCCGTAAAATGTCAAAGTCTTTATGGATTAGCCCGGATGGGGTATGCTAGCTCATATTGACAGCTCTATGTATAAGATATACATATTTTTATATCTAAAAACTTTAATAGTGAACACTTTCTCAAATAGAGACAACAAAAAAATATACATTTGACATATACACACCATATTTCAATTATTATTATATGTATACACACGCTAATACTGCTACTTGTGAATTTTTCTTTGTATAATATGACCACATTATTATAATAAAAGTCATTAGTCAAATAATAATTATAATTAATTTATTATAATGTCGAAGATTCTTTCCAATTTCTACTTTGACGTCTATATTTCTATAATTCTATAATATATTAGATAAGACTCAACTGGAACAAAATATAACTGGCCCAACACAATTTGTTCAGGTTACAATTGTTGAATAAATGACATTTAATATGCAAATAAATATTTTTTAAATAACTTAAAATCGTGCTATACACAGTACAACAAAAATAACTTTTAACGGTGTTAACTATTGATATTAATAAAAAGTGCTAAAGCCTTTACCAGCAATAATTAAGTGTCATTTGAATCAATGTCGCTAAAAACTTTAGGGACATATACAAAGAGTGTTAATTGTCGCTAAATATATATATTTAGCTGTCATTAATTTTTAATTACCGCTAATAATTATTTTTGACGTAGTGATAATATTTGATTGTAATTGTATGCGTATATATGTGTGGTTAACTCTTTCTTCATATATATATATGATTTTTTTCATATGTGGTCTCATATCTTTAATTCGAGTAATTTTTTCATAGAAAAAAAGGAGGAATAACGAACCATAGTAAAAGCAAGAATGATAGTCTTTTTATTTTTTTTAATGCTTGCAAGATGAAGGAAGTGTTTATTCGAGAGTATTTTACCTTTTATGTGAAATTTTTATTACATATTTGAATTCAAATTCAATTGAGTCTCAATAAACATATCAAATATCTGAACGTCGATATTTTAATTCAATAATTTGAATTGAGATATTAGAAATAAATAAAAACAAAGAGGCCCATATTTCATTATTGGATCCTTGTCGTGGATCCCTTATGATGTTTGACTAGAATACACTAACATAAAGGATGTCCATGTCCATTTCCATGTGCAACCTCAACCTAAGTCCTCTCATTTTTTAATTATTTTTTAGATCGTGTTAGTTACGAATTTAGATAAATTCAAATTTTTTTATATATATATATGAGATTTATCAAATAGTTATCATGATATCAATATATTGATAAATTTGAGACCGTTATAAGAATTCATAAAGTTTAAATCTTGTTTTTCTCTTTAGACTTCAGATGAATCGAATTGTGAACTTAAGAAATCTAATAAGAAGATCTAGCATAACAGAAATGTAACGCTTGAGATTTGAACCTGCTAAAATAGTTTTAGTTAGCGACCTATACTCGAAAATGTGAAATCTTAAATTGAAACAAAACAAAGAGAGGAGTTCAGATAAATTCGAGTTTATTATATTTTTTTAATCTCGTCTTAATATTTGATGAAGTATAAGATGGAAGGAAATATATTTGTATTCATACACTAAATATAGAATAAAAAGATAGGGTTTAATTGCAATTTTATGAAAACTGTCAATTATATTATTTGATCAGACTCAAAATTAAAATATTAATTATTTTTTAAAATTATTATACAAACTAATTAATCGTACTCCTCTTCACACATAAAGTTCCTTAATAAAAATATTAATAATGAATTGAACTTTTTATTTGTCTCCTCTTTTTATATCTTTCATTTACTATTTAATTATTTATATTTCAAAATACGATCCAACCGTTTTGAGTCACATGTAATTTGTCCATATTAGAAACTTTTCTTTGTATATATAATATATATATACAAACAAGAAAAGAACAAAAAAAAAAAGAAAAACATATTATTATAACACTATAATTTTCAAATAAAACATTTTTCAATTGAAGGGAGATAATTCATGTGGTGAGACCATAAAAGATTATAATTAAAAATCAGAAATTCTATTTAAGTTATATATGAAGTTTTATTTGGTAGAAAATATTTTATTTGTTTAAATAAAAACACGTTACGTGAAAAAAATAAATGAAAAAATTGAAGAATATAAATTTAATTATTTTTAATAAAAATCTACTATATACTATACCAAAATATTTTTTTTTATTCTTGTGGCCTTGAACATATCAGGTAAAAGTTAAATTTAAAATTTGACAAAAAAAAGAAAGAAATATTATTTAATGTTTCGAAAAGAACTAAAAAAAATGAAAAATAAATGAAAAGATAATAATACATATTTATTATTTAAAAAAGCTTACAATAATTTTATTATTACTAAAAAAATTGGGTCTTTTAAATTTGGAAGCTTTAGGTAGATATCTCATTTCAATAACTTAAAGAAAAATGAAGTGAATGAAGTTACTTCTCTTTTAATCGGAGATGATTCGAGCTACGTATATAAATCTTTTTCATTAAGCAGAAAGTACTTTTTAATAAGATGTTATGCTTCAACGCAAATGTTAGATATTAAAAAAATGAAAAAAGAAATAGCACATGGGAATCGCTATCATAGTAAATGTTTGAAATTAATTTTGTTTGGAGAAATAGAACAACTTGTTCTATTATATTATTTTAAGCTATTGTTGCTTTTGTATTTCTTATTCACTTACGCGTTTTACTTTTGAAAATAAAACAATTTTGAATCTTAAATTAAATCACCTTTTTTTTTTAATTACCCAAAAAAATCACCTTTTTTCCCCCTTGTGTACGCATTTGAACATATTTTTAGGTCCGATTTATTTTTAAATTTGTGTCATAAAGTTATATTCTGAAAATAAAACATTCTTTATTAAAGACGATTTTTTTTTCAGTTCGAACCTGAAATCTTTATTTTTTAATAAAATAAATGAGCATAACACTTACTTGTTAGTTATGGATAACTGTGTTGTCTGGAAAACAATATTACTGTTTTTTTTTAAAATTAATATTATAAAAATCATTTTCTTCGTATCAAACACACCCCACGAGATTGGATTTGTGAGCATAGATTATTTTTTTTGGACTATATATTCTACCTAACCACGGGACGCAACTGTAGAGATCGAGCACTGAAAATCTTCTTCTTACAATCAAGTGACTTTCAACTCCTCATTTCTTTAATTCATAGACATAAGGAGGTTAAATTTCACTTATTGTGAGAGTTACTGAATCAATCTATCTTATTTCGATTCAATATCAAAAACAAAAAGTCAAGCTATATAGAATTTAAACTTAAGAGATTAGATTTTAGAGACCCACGTTCTACCAAACTATATATTTTATTACTTTTTTTTAAAAAAAAACAATAAAATAAAATAATTATTATCATTCAAAGTGTTCTAACTTCTATGGAGATGTGTATGTAGATTAGATGTAAGCAAAATGGAAACAATGGAGGGAGCACAAACTTTTGTTCTCCACTCATCCACTTGATAGTACTTGTACTAGTTATTATAATTGATGGCAATTGGTACTACTTCTTTTGATGTACTACTCCTATAATGACTCAACCGTGCGATCGATGAAATTGTTTCTTTTTTAATTAGATTAGAAGTCTTCATAATGATACATCAGATAAAACTGCTTAAATATATTAGAAGTCTTAATTTCGAGCCTTATGTATAAAATATCTTTGATATGAATCATGCATTTTTCTGAATGAATTATATGTAGCACGAATTTACATTAATGAAACTTCAATATCAGTCCGAGTCAATCAAGGAAACACAACAAAAATAAGGGTATTACTTCAATGTCATTTCTACTATTGTCAAGTTGCCATTCAAATGACAATTGGTATTAATTCTTTTGGTTTTAACTATCCAAGTGTACCTAAAGAAAAAAAAAATATACCAAAAAAAAGAGAAAAGAATTATTTGGATGTTCAACTCACTTATTTATTATAATTTCCCCAGTATAATTTAATTTTCAATTTTATTATTAGTGGTAATTGTAATCGCTCAAATTCTTAGTGGTATTGTTCACGTTTAATATAGTTCTGAACGATTTTAAAAGTTATTACACAATTTTAAAACATATTACTAAGGTTTAAAAAAAAATTTATTTCTGAATGTGTCAATTATCCATGTGTTGCCGATGTGATTAATTATTTGGGTTGCCTCATCGACCGTCTTTAAAGAATTTCGGCTAAATTCATTTGAACGCTAAATTTTGCTTTATCACCATTCAAGAATATTGTATATAAAATAACTCTAATATCAGTTATAATAGCTCAACCCATCAATAATATTATATATCTTAAACTTTAGGATCACGCGATTTAAAGTACGTTACTATAAGTTTAAAACTTATTTTCTTATATGAACAAACACTTTTATACTTTATATATGTGCAATTTGCCAATAATATCACAATAACATATATGTAAACAAAAACTTTTTTATAAATACAAATTAGGAATTAAACCTTACACTTGTGTAGGCACACATCCCCTGATATGGAACCTCTTTTACTTTGTTCGCATGTCTTCATCTTAAAGTCTTTAAAAAAAATTATTTATGATAAATATGAAAAAAATATTATTTATGTAAAATGTTTATACTAAATCGATAACAATATGACATTATTCTTTCATATGTATTAATTTTCATTACTTAACCACTATTTAGTGATGTTTTTTTAACTTTAATTATATAATTGTTTTGATCAAATTTTCAAAATATATTTGTTTTTGAAAAATATGTTTTCTTATTTTTTGAGACTTAAAGAGTAAGAAATAGTAAAATATGCTTAATTAATCTATTTGAAAAATACTTTTATTAATGTTAAAATAATACTCTGTGCTTGATCAACATTTCAAAATATTTTTTAAAAAAATTATTTTTTTCTAGCTTTTAAAAGTCGCTTCTACTATTACTTAAAAACACTTTTACTTTTTTCCTTGAAAAGTTGGCCAAATAACTTTTATTTAAAAAATAAATAATATTTTTTGAAATAAAAAACACTTTCAACTTTAGCCAAAATACACTATTGGTCACTTTTAAAGTCAAACAAATTATTGTTCAATTTAATAACTCATTATTAGTACTATATTATCCAAATGTCCTTTCACTCATATCCCACCATTGAGTCTGCAATTTTCTCAAAAAATAATAATAAAAAAATTCAAATATTTCATCTTAAAATAAATATCATTGAAATAAAAAATATTATCCAAAAATAAATAACGTTAGAAATTCAAGATGAAAAATTAGGAGTATATTTTTTTTATTATTCTCCATCTTCTTAAAAATAGTGTTTAATTTTTCATAAACTATATAAACATTTATTAAGATAACACTTATAACAAAAACGAACGAACAACACAATAAATATAAAGACAAATATGTATAACACCAAAAAAAATATCATAATATCATTATGGAGTAAACTTTTCCATCATTTTGGGGGCCTTTTTGTTGAAAAACTTTATCCATAATAATTCATAACAATATTTTGTGGTGCATATTGTGTTATACCCCATCAAACGTACGTAATTTGAAAAAAATTTACAGATGATTTGACAATATCATTACATCTATTCCAATAAGGATCGAACTCGTTTTGATCGATGAATAAGTTATATCAAGATTACACTTTCGTAGATATTTAGTTCAAATATATAAAGTCTGGTATATATAAATAAACTTGACTAAAGAAAATATATCATTTTGTAATTTTAGTTATTAACATTTATAATTATAGTATAAGTAATTTTGAGATTGTTAATTAATAACGAGATAAATAAATGTGGATGACTTGATTTATAGAAAAGATGTGAGCAAATTATAACATTTATTCAAATTACGACATGTTGATTGTGAGATAGACGTAAGTGATAAATTAGGAAAACTTAATATCATATATGGTTTTGAGTATTATTAGATCATATATGTGCGATTCTATCCGATTTAATTTTTATTTTTAACTCTCGAAAAATTTGTTATCGTTATATTTTGAGTGGGTACATATACAGTATCTTGCAAATTACATAGAAAATATAAATCGCACTATGCAAATTAAATTCAAAGTAACGAGCTCGATTGAGAAGCCGTTGACAACGGAAATCAATCACTATTCCATATTAATAACTAAATATAAAATAAAATAATTTAAATATTTTCGATCGAAATTATTATTCTTATTCCATTAATTAAACGATCGAAGTATATACAACAATAATAATGGTCTACCCACGAGTCCAAAGGTATAGGACCAACTCTACTTTTAACTTCATTGTCCTATTGTCCATGGATGGCCTTTGCCATCAATGTGTTTAACTCTTAATTGATGACAATTATTGTACTAATTCATGTGGTTGTAGATAGGGAAATTTACCTTAATCATATGAATTTTATTAATTTTAACGTGTTCAGATATGTCTAAATATATGAGATTAAAATTATATATAATTTTTTTTAGATACACTATATTCAAATGTGTGTCTGATATGGTTCTCATACATTTTATATAAATATAATACATGAATATGTCCTTTAACTTGACTTCAAATTATATTTATGTTCTTCAACTTTTGGTGTACACAAATAGACACTTAAATTTGTATAAAATTTAAATAAATAGATACACGGGTCCTACATGTCATTTTTTATCCTACATGTATTATGCTATGTAAGGACTCATCTGTCTACTTGTTCAACTTTATACAAGTTTAAGCGTCTTTTGTGCATACGAAACATTGAAGGACATAAATATAAAATAAGATAAAATTAAAGAACGTATATATATATAAATATTATATATATATATATATATTTCTTGTTTAAAAGTAAATTTGAAATAGTAATGTTTGTTAGGAAATTGTTTCTTTGCACAAAACCTTTTTGTGAAAAAAAGTATTCACAACAAACACTTTTCAAAAAGTTGGGCAAAAGTTTGTTAGAAGTCCAAATACAAACCAATATGTGAGAGCAAAGGACAATTGATGAGTTTGAGTTTTAGCAATAGAATTACTTTTTAACAGAATATTTTATCTTTAAGTAAGATATTTTCGCATAAAATTTAAATTAATCAGATTTGAACAACACTATTGAATTTGACATAAAAATACATATTAATAGAAAGACGATAGAAGCAAGTCACTAGCTAATGTATGCCACGTTTAAATTGCTCCGCGAATTTCCTTTAAGCTTTGTATTATTAGTTTAGATTTTTTATTTGGTGTTTGATATTTATATCGAAATAAATTATTTTATCACATGTGGTTACCAATTTAAATTCAATAAATAATGTTGGTGCTTAGTTTAAACACATTGTGCATGATTAATGAATAATGCATATATATTTGGACTTAGCATGATGAGGTAACTTTAATGTATCATTTAAGGATGTGATATAGCTGATAATGTTACTTTTTTTTAAAAATTAAATATTTCGATTTTTAGTTATAAATATAATGAATTTCGTTGTAGGGAGTGTTACTCCTAAATGATTCTTATCCGATGTAAATTCAAAATAATTGAACTGTAGTATAAATATCAAACACCTAATAAGAAATAAATTAATTAAAAAGTAAGTTTTAATGAAGGACCAGTTAAATCTTTTTATCACAATTTTTTTATTGTGTAAATGAGATAATATATATATTGTTTTTTTATAAAAGAAAATTTTAGTATAGTGACAAAATGAATTAAAAAAAGAAGAAGATGAACTCTCGTAAATAATCACTATAATAAATTTAATTATGTTTTATAGATATAATTTGTATATTTACGTGCTGTAGCTATCGTTTAAGTTGTCTCGTTTATATAATTTGCAGATTTGTATAAATCACAGGTTTATATGATTCATGGGTACATTTGTATAATTCAATCATTTTTGTATAAATTCGAAACAACGAATTTATGCAATTACAAACATTAAAAGCGTAAAGAGTTATACAAATTACGAATTATACAAAAGTTCTGCAAATTATGTCATACAAATTCTGAAATATACAAACGTGCGAATTGTAAAAAATAAAAAAGGTGAGTCGCATAATTATAACTAAAAGTAGACCACAAATTATAATTAAGACAAATTATAAATATATTAACTAATTAACTAGTATATATTTTCTTATGACATAATTTTTTAAGAAAAAATTACACTAGATAATTGGTCCTATTTAGGTGTGACATTCTCGTACTTTTTTGTTTATAAAAAAAAATCTCATTAAACTACGATAATAATAATTACTAAGTGACACTAGCCTTGTGGAATAAACTTTATTGGTAATTAATAAAGTAAATAACAAGTAAAATCAAATCGAAATGTAAAAGTGAAATTCATATTATAGGAATAATATAAAAATGAAATTGACTTGAAAAAGAGTTACGGAATACAAAGGACATATAACACAAGTTTAGCTTATTGAAAATATGATTTTAGATAGAAGGTTATGGAAATCACATATTAGGATAGTTAATATGTTAAACATCATCTCGTTTGTTCATCTTTACTAATTATGTAGTTTCTTTGTCCTTTTAGTTAAACGGTTGGTTAAGATGAGTTATCCGATTGTCGGTGAATCGGTGATGATTGTCTTCACTTATGCTATTGTCATATCACTGTTTTTTCTTGAGTCGAGGGTCTATCAGAAACAACCTCTACACGTTTAAGACAGTGATAAGATATGCGTATATCCTACTCTTTCAGATCCTATTTCGTGAGATTATAATGTTGGTTTTATTCATATTAAGGATGAATAACATTTTTTAGATAATTAATTTTAAGATAACTTATTTCGAATTTTAATTTTTTAATTTGAAATCATATATATGTAAAGTTATATTTTAAAATATTAATTAAAATACGAAACATGACAAATATTATGTAACGAAGAAAGAAAGAGTATATGACTTGTTCAATTTTACTTTTGTTTTATTGTTACTAAAAATTCACGTGACAAAACAAACAAGCCCTTCATCTCCTCTCACACTATATTTCTATATTTTTTTTAATAATAATAAATCATCTATATTGCCGGCGAAATTTGCCCGGAGATTTTACTGTTTTCCGATCACATCTTCTCAGAGAGATTGTACTGTCAACAGTCTTCTTAATTAGCTCTCTCTTACTTCAAAGTTTTTTGCTGTATACTTGAATTCATCAACAACCCTTTTTACCTTTCAGTTTTTCCGGCTTTTTTTTGGTTTTGGTTTTGTGCTGAAATGAAAATAGTTGATTGGGTGAATTGTAAGAAATGTAGTTGAGCTGAAAAAGGGTGTTTTTTGGTGTGGGGTTTGGTTATTTTTCTGGGTTGTTTTGTTTGCTGTTAATTTAAGCTAAAATATAGCTTGATTTCACTTTTCTGAGTGGAATTTTTGAATAATTTTTGTTCTTGATGTATATTTCATCTTTAATTTGTGAAGGGTGTTTATGAGGGGAGAGTTTTCTGTCGATGGAGGCTCGTAATTTTCATGGTCCAGTTGTGTCAAATATGGAGGTTAGTGGGAAGAAGAGTAGGGAGTGGGATTCGAATGATTGGGTGTGGGATGGTGATAGATTTACTGCTGAACCGTTGAATTCTCTGCCATCAGATTGCAGAAGTAAACAGCTGTTTCCTATAGGATCAGAGATTCCAGAAACTGCTACTGGAATCTTCAATGGTTTTTCATCTGGTGCAGGTGAATTGACATTAGGAAATGATAAAGGGAGGAAGGAACTGGAGAAAAGGAGGCGGACGATTGTAATTGATGATGATGATGAGCAGAATGGTGAAGCTGGATCCCTCAATTTGAAGCTTGGTGAACAGTTGTATCCTGTGATGGAAGAGGAAGTGGAAAAGTGGGAAGGGAAGAATGGTAAAAAGACGAAAATTAGTGGGGTTTCATCGAATCGTGCTGTTTGTCAAGTGCAGGACTGTCGAGCTGATTTGAGCAGTGCTAAAGATTACCATCGACGACATAAAGTGTGTGAGGTGCATTCTAAAGCAGCAAAAGCTTTGGTTGGGAATGTTATGCAGCGTTTCTGTCAGCAGTGTAGTAGGTTAGTTTTCTAGTAAGCATTTTGCATTTTCATGAACTATTTGTGTTGTTATCTCTAGTTTATGAACCAGTTTAAATATACTAATAAAATTAGAACCTTTAGAAACTGGATATATTGCTTTTTCATATGGCGGAAGATTTAGTTAGTTCCTTGTACTCAATTATTGTTATTGTAGTATTGTGAGTAGTTTCTTTTCTGTTACTATCTGTGTTTAGTTCCTTTCTTTTTTATGGATTATTTTTCCTTGAGCCAAGGGTCTCTAGAAACAACCTCTCTACTTCTAAGATAGGGGTGACCTCACCTTGTGAGACTACATTGAGTATAATATTTTAAAATTTTGTGTCCATCTTATCTAATAGGTTAATCTTTTAGAGAGGAGATAAATTTAGTAACATATTCCTGGACAATGATCATGGTTTGGTTGTTATGATTACTTTCGGCAGGTTTCATGTTCTAGAAGAGTTTGATGAGGGGAAGCGGAGCTGTCGTAGGCGTTTAGCTGGTCATAACAAACGAAGAAGGAAAACACATCCAGAAAATGTAGCTAATGGAGCCTCCGTGAATGATGAGGGGGGTAGCAACTACTTATTAATTAGTCTGCTGAGGATACTGGCCAATGTACAGTGTAAGTCCTTATATGTATTCCATGGTTTTCCTGCGATATATTCATTTTGTATGACAAAAGATGTTGGGAAAATTAATAAGGTGGTATCATTTACATAATGATGTGAGTTCTTTCACTGTACGGTAATTGGCTAGAGTGTTATTCTTTATGTGGTGCAAGATGGCTAGAGTGCCATTCTTTATGTGGTGCAAGAGGCTGAGAAAGAAAAGAATGTATAGTTTTCCTTTGCCTGGTATAACTTCGACTTGATGAATACAACGATGTCTATTCCATAACAGCAGTTCGTCTCTGGGAATAACAGTTGTTAAATCTAACTGATATTGGGTATTGCTTTTGGTGGCAGGAGAATTGTTTGCATAAGTTATATTAAGTTTGAATGGCTGAAACATTAGCAAAGGTTCTTACTACCTAGTTTAGCTGTTCTGTTTTATCTAAAGGTTACAGATGACATTGGGCGTTGAGTCATGGACTATGTTGCTCGGACTCTTCAAAAATATTGATGGGTGCGTGTCAGATACACCAAAGTGGTGCATATTTGGAGTATCCAACACAGGTGCAGCAACATTTTTGGAGAGTCCTAGCAACATAGGTCAGGGATTAACAGCTGAGTAATTGATGGCCATTAAAATAATCTTGGTGGAAATTATCTATTGATGCTTCTCTACTGGAACTTTAGCCATCAATACTTTTGGACTAAAACAACTGTTTAGGCATGTTTATTCTCCAACAAGCTTTTGGGCTCCACAAGAATCATGATCATGTATAGGCACATAGATACTTATTTAGAGATTTTGGTTTAAATGAATTGGATGAGTTACTTTATGGCTTTTTCTCATTGTGAAATGCAGTCAATAGCTCGGATCAAACTAAAGACCAGGATCTGTTGTCACATCTGCTAAGAAACTTAGCTAGTCTGGCTGGTGCAGCTAATGAGAGGAACGCATCGGGCTTGTTGCCTGCACCTTCAGATCTGCAAAACCCAGGGACATCTATGGAGGCTCCAAAAGAGGTATCCACTAGATCCAAACATTGAGATTGAACCATTTCTCCCTTCAGCTTCTGATTGGATTAATTTGCAGGACTCTCTTAGGCCTAATGCGAATTGTTTGACTATACCTGCATCAGAAGTGAAAGAGAAGAGAATGGACAGGGGCACGAGCGATGCTGAACGTGGAATTTCACAAAATCTTTGTGCTTTACGGCCTGAGACTCTGTGTTGTAGAAAAGAGAGCTTACCTATCAATGCAAATGCCTCAGTCACCACATCTGCACCGTTGAAGCTAAATATCGATTTGAATAACATCTATGATGATTCTCAAGGTGGCATTCAAAAGTTGCAGAATTCTGATGTCTTTGTAAACCCAGGGGCTGCATCTTCTGGCTGTCCTCTATGGATAAGTCATGACCCTCATAAGTCAAGCTCCACAAGAACAAGTTTGAACTCAGGATCCACCTCATCCCTTTCACCATCTAGTTCAAGTGGAGAGGCTCAGGTATGTGTTTTTTTGTTTTTCTATTGGTGTTTACCATTGTGCTTGTATGCATTTGTTTAGCTAATAGACATGTTTATTTGGAGTGCTGATCTTTAACATCTAATTTGTTCTGGTAGTTCTCAGAATTTTCTCCTGTTTTCTCTCCTTTCTTTATGAAGTATATTTGCAGCTGTAATATCCACATTATTCGTTTTTGTCTGTTGCATGTTTTTTTCTTTGGGTAGGAGAAATGATTTGTTATCTTACTGCACTTAGATAAGTTTTTAGGATTGATTTGTTAACAGAAGGGCCTATGGTGCTATGTCTGAAATTTCTGAGTATCACAATGCTATAAACAAAATTAGTCCAAGGAGGATGTTCTAACATGGTCCAGAATTGAGGGCTGTCACACCCCAAATTTGAAGGAAGGTACCGACACCTGATACCTTAATCTTAGTATTAACCGACTTACCACATTCTATGCATGGACAGAAATCATAACAATATGAACACATTTCACACATCTTGGCACCAATGGCCTAAATGTTTGAAATATCATGGAACACCATAGTCATTCATACATAAGATCTGAGACTTAAATAAAAGACACTAAGCATAAGTTGAACCCACTGCGACTAAACATAAGTTGATTCCACTATGTCTATCGAGCTTCTATGACATCACGTATGAAAGAATGCTCCAAACCCTCCCTCCCCTCCCTCCCAAAGAGATGATAAAAAACTAGCCACCACGATCATGAAGTAGGCCTCACCCAAACACTTACCTGAACTGAACAACCGCCATATGTACATCATGGTGTTCAATCTATGCCTGACCAGCTAAGCCGTCTCACCATAATGCCATATGGTTTCTATGTGGGGGTTTGCTAGCAATACAAAGTAGACACCATTCCATAATGACCATTAGACTACATAACTACACCAGTCAATGTAGTTTCTAGGCATTGAATCCGTATGTTCTAATACCCTGTTTGAATCTTTGGCCCCTTGGTAGCTTTCCTATTTTCTTGTTCCGTAGGTTCCATTAACTCTGATTGCTTTAGACTTCATACAAATAATCTACAAATAATCTACCAATCATATTTCCACCATTTCAATACACTGAACCATTTATATAACAGACAATTTAAGCACAACTTGAGCTTAAGCGTATTCTAAATTTTCTGGAGCGCTACACTCCATATATTCGTACAAAAGGTGGACAACATGTTATAGAATGATAAGTATTTGTGATAGATTCATTTCTTTTTGTTTTGACAGAAAGGTTAGTTTTATTGATGAACCAGCAGTAATATGGTGCTGCAATGTTACATCCAAAAACCAAAAACCAAAGATTCGCTTCGAATTTGCTTTCAAGAAGCCCAAGACATAAATAAGACAAGTTTTGATAAAATATCTTGAAATTGAAAACCATGACTCTAGCAGGCTTCTGTCATTGTTGTTTCCAGTAAGTAAAGTAGTCTAATAAGACTTTCAGCGATCAGCACTTGCACTGTGTCTTCAAAATTGGCTGCCTGTAATCCTAACTAGGATTCATTACTTCCATGAAATATGGTAAGATTGGATGTTGACTTATCCAATCTGACCTGCTGTATAGACACATTCCATAAGATCCTCCAGTGTTGAGCAAACTTTAATCTGTATTTTCCCACCACTACAATGTTCCGTAAGTTTGCTCTTCCGAGCTCTATCAGTCGTCTGTCATACAGGCTGCTAAATTTACCTGTAAGATATACAATTGTCCCGTTTCTTTGTCACGTGAACTGCTGGCAATGAGATATCTGTTTTGCAGTAAAATCCTTTCTCTTTGAGAAATAAATGGCTTGGTTGTATTTTTGGTAAAACTAAAAAGGGGAAAGACTCAAATATGCCTTTGAGAAAAGGTTCATCTATGCCATCTGTTTAAAGTTTGGCTCGTCTATGCAATTTCCGTTTGGGAAAAAGACTCATCCATGCCATTATTTATAAACTAAAAAAAGTTTCAGTTTTGCAAAACCAATGTTTACACGTGGTCAATTATGATTTGGTCACATCATTGATTAAATCATTTATTATAAAGAAAAAGGCTCAAATATGCCATCGAATCTAAAGTTTGGCTCAACTATGCCATTTCAGTGAACAAATAATGTTTTAATGGCATGGATGAGCCTTTACTCAAAACGGAAATGGCATATATGAGCAAACTTTTAACGGATGACATAAATGAGCCTTTTCTCAATGTTAAATGGCATATTTGAGCTTGGAGTTTGAATCAATGTGTTTTTATCATTAGGTTGCTCTAGGCTGTTTGTGTCTGTAGGGCTAGTCAGATACAGAGAAGAAATGTTCAGTGAGTTTGATTGCTAACACTTGATACATCAATGTATATAGATTATTTGTCTCTTAACTACAAGATTGTGACTAATTTTCAGAGTCGAACGGATCGTATTGTCTTTAAACTTTTTGGGAAAGATCCTGGTGAAATTCCCACAGGCTTGCGGAAGCAGGTATTTTTGTACTCTTGCTGTAATATGCTTCTATGGAAGTGTTCTCATATTTCTTTCATCTCAATATTAAATCCAACCTTCTCTATTCCTGGACAATTTGCAGGTTCTTGATTGGCTATCACACAGTCCTACAGATATTGAAAGCTATATTAGACCTGGTTGTATCATACTAACAATATATCTTCGGATGGATAAACCCATATGGGAGGAGGTAGCTTTTTTTTTTCTTAGAAGTCTATCACTTCATTTCCTGAGAGGAAGAATGGAGCAACAAAAGTTCTATCTGGGTTTGTTGTTTCAAAATAAAAGGAAAGGAAAGAGAAATCATGTTGGTCAGAGTGGACAATATTTTGGCTAAATGGAAGCTAAAAATGAGTGTGAGATTAACTTTTATGATACTTGAAATGAGGGTATCGCTTTAGTTGTCCCGTAAAGTTGTGTTTTCTGTAAGCTATCCCTAGTACCTTTTAATGAAATGAAACTAGCAAATTAAACTTACTTAGGCCACACATCTGCTCTTTCCTTTTCCTTATTTGTTTCCTTTACCATTTCCTTGTGTTCTGTTATGCTCTTATTTTAACAAGTGGTGCACCTAATTGTTTTCCCTTTTGCAGCTTTATTCTGATCTTAACTCTAGTTTGAGGAAACTTCTTAATGCATCCGCTGGTTCATTTTGGCGAACTGGATGGGTTTATTCTAGGGTGAAGGATCGAGTGGCATTTTTGTTTAATGGTATATTTGCTTCTGTCATTGTAACCTTTCCTGATCCATGTTCTCTCCTGTCATGTCTTTTATCCACAGTTGCACATCTGATATGAACATCAAGTCTTTGTTTCTGTACCACAGGGCAGGTTGTTCTGGACACTCCCTTGCCAAGCCATAGAAGCTGTGGGATATCAATCATCAAACCTATTGCAGTTTGTGCCTCTGAAAGAGTTCAATTTTTGGTCAAAGGCTTCAACCTATCTCGTCCCACTACAAGGTACCTTTGGTATTCGTATGATCCTAAAGGCATTCTCCTTTTCCTATTGTTCTATGCTTAGCTGGTTGGAGTATCTTGAGCTAGTTAATTGATTCTTGGTTTTTCTCTACCTCTCGTTTAGGTTTCTATGTGCCATGGAAGGAAAATATCTAGTTCAGGGGAATTGTACTGATGTGATGGTAGGAGCTGATTCTTGTATGGACTATAATGAGATCCAGTCTCTTAGTTTTCCTTGTACTGTGCCAAATGCTACTGGAAGAGGATTCATTGAGGTGATTTTTTTTCTTCTTAATGCTTATTTTCCCCCCTATCCCGGAGCAATCCTGTTCGGTTTATTGTGAATGGAATTTGATGCTCGTTGGCTTGCTGATGACTCTCAGTTTTATGTTATACGTAATTCATTGAAGACTCAAGGAGAAGGATCAGCTTTTGGTCTCTATGTGCACAGTAAACCTAGGCTTGGGTTGATAAAATATGAATGTATTTGCCTATCAGGAAAAAAGAAAAAGGAAATCTATTTGTTTTTACCTCATTGCAACATGCAAACTATTATATACTCATTTTTGGTTGGACCCCCTGTTACTACCATGTGTTGCTTTTCATAAGATCACAGATTCTGGTTCATACTTCAGATCACGTCTGTAGTTACCTGATAAAGTAGATTGTCTGAGTAAACGTTATATCTCAATCTCCTTTTTCTGCATAAAATTGACTATATTGGATACACTTTATTCTATTTCTGAAATGTAGGTTCATTATCTTTGACAGATTGAGGACCATGGTCTTAGCAGCAACTTCTTCCCATTTATAGTTGCAGAGAAAGATGTTTGTTCTGAGATTCGTACATTGGAGAGCATTATTGAGGCTGCTAAAATGGACGATGGTTTTCTGCGAGGAACTGAAGAATTTCAAGCCAGAGACCAAGCGCTGGACTTTTTACATGAACTGGGTTGGCTGCTTCATAGATGTCATTTGAAATTTAGAGTGGGTTCTGGTGCCAGCTTGAATCTCTTCCCTTTTCAGAGATTCCATCGGCTTATAGATTTCTCCATTGACCATGACTGGTGTGCTGTAGTAAAGAAACTGTTGGATGTCTTCTTCAATGGCGTTGTAGATGTAGGACAACAGTCATCGCTTGACATTCCATTGCAGGAGGTTGGCATCCTTCATCGAGCTGTGAGGAGAAAGTGCAGATCTATGATAGATGTCCTCTTGAAATATCGTCATCATGGAGCTTTTGACAAATCAGGACTACAAACTCAACAAGATGATCGTGGCTATTTATTTAGACCTGACACAGTGGGTCCTGGGGGTTTGACTCCACTTCATGTTGTTGCTAGTCTTGCTGGCTATGAGAATATTTTGGATGCATTAATTGATGATCCAGGAGAGGTATATTTTTCTTTTTCTATTATGTGCATTTGGCTTTTTTGCAATGGAAACAGACAGTCCTCTCAATCCACCGAAAGGAGGTGTGGTTTTGTGTGTGTGTGGGACTGTGGAGCATGATAAGATCAGCAATAGCCTTCACTCTTTTCCTTGTTATCAGGGTTGGTATATTGGCACTCCCATCCGGGGTGGCCCCTCCCTGACAATATGTACTTTGGTAACTGTAGCGAGACTTGACCACCTGAACCAAGAAACCGCTGCGAAATTCACTGCTTGATGCACCTTTTGGTATGTTTCAACCTCTAAGAAGAAGTATGCATGGCCTTTTATGCTCTTCACTAGCTAATTAGGATGTATGATGTTACCTAATTGGGTTTATCATCATTGCCTTAACAATTGAGGAGCAAAAACACCCCTCATGCAGTTGGGGGTCATTTGGTTGGAGGTATTACGAAAACTGGTACAACTATAAATATGTAGATTGATTAGAGCCAGAAGGGAATAGGAATACGAATATGGTTAGCTGTATAAAAAAGACGTATTAAATAACTAACACGGTGTTTAGTTGATGATATTAAATAATAGGCATCAAGCAATAGTATTATCTATGTATTATTTTATACGAGATTAGAATGTGGAGTAAGAATGCGCTTGTTCGCAATACGAAGACAAAAATGCCCTTAAATTGTGGATGACTCCTAACTCTGTGAATTGTGCTTGCTCGGACTTAGTGCTAGACTATTTTTCCTGTATCAACATAATCACTATTTACCTGTTCAAAGAAAACAAAGATACCTTTAGAGTAGATAATCCTTACAAAGCATTCCAGATATCAATACTCATCATATTACAATCCCTACATTATTATCCACCGTGTAATTATGTATTTATTACTATACTGTACAAACAACTCCTACATTATAATTCCTGCATAACTAGCATGTAAACCAAATGACCCCCTATTAGTACATAAGATATCCTTGCTTTCCCTGAATAAGGGACTTAACTGTATTCTCTTTTCTAAACTATGACTACACTTTGCAGTTAAGAGTATTTTCCCGCACCTGCTCTTTCTTAGGCTTTAGCTTTCTGAGTATATGTCTCTGTATGGTCATGAGTGTTCTTTTTAAATGTTTGACCATCTCATCTATAAGGTTAAACTATTAGAATGAGCACACTTTTATTATTCAATTGTATTCTCAACACGTCCACTCACGTGCGGCGCTGATTCTTGTGGAAATTCTTTTTAATAATGGGTGGTGGTAAGATTCTCAACACGTTCCCTCTAGTGCGGCCGTGATTCTTTTTCATGAGCCAAGCACGTAAAAATTCTTTTTGATGCCGTGTTGAAGTGTGACCTTTTCATCTAAAAGCTTAAGCTATTAGAGAGAGCACACTTTTATAATCTTAATGTATTCTCAACATGTTCAATTACTGAATAAGAGGCACTCTGGTATATTTTATATACACAAGGATGTCTATGTTGTAGATATTTCCTTGTTTTATTTTCTGGTTCCATCGTTTGGAATGAAGTGAGTTAGGCAGGTTTTTCAAGGAGCTGACGAATTATGATTGTTTCTTCAGGTAGGAATTGAAGCTTGGAAAAGTGCCCGTGACAGTACTGGACTGACACCCAATGATTATGCATGCCTTCGAGGCCATTACTCATACGTCCATATGGTCCAGAAGAAAATCAATCAGAAACCAGGTGATGGACATGTTGTTCTTGATATCCCTGGTTCGTTGTTGGATAGCAATCTCAAGCAGAAACTATCAGATGGTCATAGGTCAGTAAAAGTAACTAGCTTTCAAACTGAGAAGTCTTTAGGGAAACCAATTCACCGACAATGCAAACAGTGCAAGCAGAAATTATCTTATGGAAACTCAGGAACATCACTTGTATACAAACCGGCAATGCTTTCAATGGTTGCAATTGCTGCTATATGTGTTTGTGTAGCTTTGCTATTCAAAAGTTCACCGGAGGTTCTTTATTCGTTCAGACCCTTCAGATGGGAGCTGCTGAAGTATGGCTCCATCTAAAATAGGTACAGCCTCCTTATGTTTTAAGAAGATGATATAGGGATGCCATGGCTTGTTTTTTCTTCTGAATTAATATGCCACGATATAATTGGGAGAGCTCCAACTCTGTATATTTATTTTGTCGAATTCATCATAATATACATAAGAAGCTTTAACTGCAAATAGGAAATTTGAACTTTTTATAAGTTGATAGCACTACTTGGATAGGACTGGCCACTGGGATTGTAGTCGTAGACGCCTCGGATCTGTGCCCGATTATGTTGTGTAAGATAAGTAAATTGCTTTGTATTTTAACTATATGCACTGCTAATTGCCTGCATCTATGGTTTTAGAACACATTTTTCTTGCTATATTGATCTTTCTTAGCTTCCATTTAGGTAAAATATGGACTAGTTATTACATTTTTCATCAACATTGGTTCTTTTTAGCTGTTTTGTATAGTTTTTAGATGATTTCTTATTTGTACCTACTTGTTTGAAAATATTTATCCAACAATATTGGAGGAATATCTTTTCAAAATGTCACTTGAAAGTTCTAGTGTTGCTAGTTTTTCATGGTATAAAAGGTTAAGTTGCACGGACTTCTTACTTTTGATGTCATTTGTTGATATTTTTGAAATATAAATTTAAGCAAATTAAACTATAATTGTTTGCCTTCGAAGAAGCAGAACATGATAGCGTAGCGCGTAAAAGGAACTCTTGAATTCCTCTGAATCAAATTATTAAATGGTGAGTTAATGCGAAATAGGTAAAAGGATCTTCACTTTTACTTAAAAGTAGAAGTCGTTTGTTCCACGTCGAAAGAGAAAGTTTGCTCCACCTCGAAAGAGAAGTAGTAAAAAAGTATTAATATAGTAAAAAGGAGAAATAACTAAAATTTTATCAAACATGTATGTTTTCTTTTTAAAAATATTACTAATTTCTAATAAACTTCTATCAAACCTAATGCATTTTTATTTTATTTCCAATATTTCAAAGAACACTTTTTTGCCTCTTTTCCTTTTTTTTTTCTCCCTGCGTTTCATTTTTATTCGAAAAAATAATTTTTTATTTTTAATTATAATTTTTTATAATATTTGAAAAAAAAAACTTACCATTTTCTATTTATTTTCACCATTAAATATTCATTTTAAAAAAAACTCAACTCTAAAGTATACATTAATAACTATTACAAATATTTAATGATAAAGTGCTATTTAAATATTATTTCTTAAATAACTTATAAAATTGCAAAATAAACAATTAAAATTATAAAAAAAAAAGACAAAAACACACGTAAATTATTAGTTTCATTTATTTACAAATGCACTATTCAAATAAAATACTTTCTTAAATCTCGTCAAATTCAAAAGTATTTTTAACACTCTCTCAACGCTTCATTAATAACCATATACTTTTCGTTTTAATATAGTACATAATGAATTATGATACAATTAAATTTAATTAATCAAATAATTTGAGATTTCTCTCTTAAAACTATACCTCAATCAATAATACTCTAAGAAAATCCATGGCGGCGCGGCAAATTCAGAAGCGAATTCTGAGTCTTCTCTCTACCAAAACCTACATCGCTCAAGGTATACTTCCTCTCTAGCTTTTGCACACAGAGAGTTAATGAGCCCCAAATTTGGATTTTGTCTTTTTTGTGGTAAAAATCTAAGCTTTATCATTCTGTATTCAATGTTTACGCAGTAAGTATAAACCCTAAAAGATGCCTTTTTAAATTTTTTTTTCTAAGCTAGTGAGGTATAGAGGCAAAAAGGGTCAAAGATTTTGATTTTGATGTATGTAGTTGGATGGTAGTAAATGAAGTGAGTTATCTCTTACTGTGATCTATTTATAATCTCTGTGTATTATTTGAATTTATGCTTTTTGAGTTTTTATTATTATGTTATTTGAGGTTGTGAATTTGGGGAAGTGAAGAAGGCATATGTCAATTGAATTTCGAGTGTGTTTTGGTATAAAGGAACATAATTTCGTGTTGAAATGTTTCTATATCTAAAATTTGGAAACAATTTCAAATGAAGTATTGGAGATTAACATAAGCGAAGGAAGTAGTTTTGTGAAATGTTTTGGTTGCTAATTATGCCTTATTTTCATACTGAACACATCCGAATATCAGCTTTCTGAAATGGAAGTTATTTGAGAGGGTTGATTTAAGCATAAAGGGATTTGAAATGTCTAGGGTTAAATTCGAAGACAGTGAGTTCCTGGGGTGGTTCGACTACCATGAGTGAGATTCCTATGTGGCTGTTTTAGGGAAGAATGTAAAATCTCGTCGTTGTGACTCTCCGGGCTTGCTGCTCAACCAGCACTTTTATCATTGGTACATTATGTGATGCATTTGTGTGAGTTAACACATTGAAGTAATTCAATAGTTTCATCATTGAAACTATCTAACTTGAATATTGTAGAGAAGTTGTAACTCATTTTGTTTAGATTGTCCATGTTTTAATTCTTACTAAAGCTTTTAAAGGTTGACTCTGAACTCTGAAGTTTGAGTAGTGGTTGTTTCATTGGCTTTGTTATTTCTTTCCCAGTTCCGACCTCGAATCGATATTCAAATCCCAATTTACCCCTCCCTTAAACCTAGGGCAAAATCATCCAATTTCTACCCATAATCCATGATTTAGATGCTAAAGTTAGCGTATAATCGTCTCCTCAACGTTATATGACATTCCTTAGCCAATTCTCTTTCCTGTCCATAACTTCGGTCTCCCAAAACTGTGTTGGAATGTTGAGAATCCTTAATAACAACCACTTCTTACCTAAGCCACTGGCCCTCAAGTGGCTAAGTCCGCAATTACGAGGTCCCTCTTGGAAACGCAGCTGCACCAGAAAAAGTAAAATCTGCAACATGCTTAAATGTGAGATCTTGCCTCAAAATCACCTGAGCTCCTCAAATCCCTAACATCCAGCAGGTCTCAAAATACTATATGGACTTGAAGGAAGTCTCAAATCATGGAATGGGATTCAAATACTCAAAATGAAGGGTGGCTTTCGGACAAACTTCTCTTATTTTAGAAGCAATTGACAATTCAAATAATATGTTTTGTTATTCTCAGCTGTGTGTAATTTCCTTTTGATGTTTTTGTTATAATATTAGTATAAATACTCTGCGTTGTGCGTCTCCACCTGTCTTTTGTGAAGAACTTGTTCCTATGATTCTACCGCGTTTCTTACTTTTTCCAGGATTACCATGGAGTTCTGTTTCTCCTTCAAGGTCATCTTTTGGCATGAACGATATATTTTCAAGACGGTGTCTTCAAACAGTTGCAGGAATCACCAAGCAGGCTGTTGAAGTAGGGGAAACTAATAAAAACTGTGATCCAGATACTAATACCGATTCTGCTGCTGCAGTTGTTTCTAGTATCAAGAAAGAGACCACATACAAGTACACTGTGCAATCTAATCTTAAAACCTCCCCAAGACATGACCTGATGATGATCTTCACTTGCACAGTATGTGAAACCAGAACCATGAAAACAGTTTGTCGCGAGTCATACGAGAAAGGTGTTGTGGTGGCTAGATGTGATGGTTGTAAAAACATACACCTTATTGCTGATCGTCTCGGGTGGTTTGGTGAGCCTGGTAGCGTGGAAGACTTCCTCGCTGCTCGCGGGGAGGAAGTGAAAAAGGGCTGTGTTGATACTTTAGGTTTTACACTCGAAGATCTGGCAGGAAAGAAAACACTGGAAACTATTAGGGGAGAAGTAGAATCCAAATCTGAGATTTAGAAGTCAAATCTGGATATAGAGATTAAACAAGTTGATTTTGTAATGAACATTGAATCTATAGTTGCTTTGGCAATGCTTACAGCATTTATTTGCTTATAGATATACTTATTTATGAAAACCAAATAAGCTTCAACCGCCAGCTAAAGTAAGGAGGATTGTTCAAGTCCTATAGCTCATGTTCACATACCTAGGAGGATTGTTCAAGTCCTATAGCTCATGTTCACATACCTGTGTGATATGGAACATTATCATCAATATAAGTTGTTTATAATATATTGATCATGAAATGATTAAAGTTACTGATATTTATATGTATGCCATATGATTAAACATGTATTTTAGAAGAGCTTTTAAGAAATATCAAATTAGGTTGGAGTGTTAAATTTGACAAGGAAGGATTAGCAAGAAAATATTAATAAGGTTGTGTTTGGTAAAGCGGAATATATATATTTAAATGATCAGTTAAGGACTCTCATGAAGATGATATGTCGGTATACTAGAAGAGATAAGATTAGAAATGAAGATATTTGAGACAAGGTAGGGATGAATTTTATTGTAGATTAAATGAGAGGAGCGAAACTGAAATAATTCAATCATGTGAAGAGAATGGATGTCGATGTCCTAGTGATGATCTATGTCACTGTGTGAGGTTGATTATGGTGAGCTTTAGAAGAAAGTAGAGGTCAGTCGTACATATGACATATTTCTAGCTTATTGAGGACATAGCCTTAGATAAAAAGTTATGGAGATCGGATTAGTAGATAGTTAAGTATCGTCTTATTCTCCTTTCATTCCAATAATATTAACATTATTTTCATAGTTTTTTCTCCCTCGATTTTTGCTGCTACATGTAGTTTATTGCACGTTGACTATTCTTTTGTTTTGTTGTGGTTATTGTTCTTTTCTCTATATGCTTTAGAATGCCTTCAATATTATTGTGTTATATTTATTACTTAGTTTCTCCTTTTTAATTTGCTTTGATATGTGTTATTTGTGTCGAAGATTTTTTCAGACATAATTTCTATGCTTTTGAATAGTAAAAGTAAGATTTAAATATATTTTACACTCTTAAATTCCATTCATAAGTTATGCTCCGAACATATTATTTTTATTAGAATGTAAATATTTTGATTACTTGTCAAATACAAAGAGGAGTAAGAAAATTGTTTACTTCTTTAAAAATATTTTCTTTACTGCCAAACAACCCTCACGTGCATAATTATTATATACTATAACGTAATGGTAAAAAAAAAAACTTTTTGTGCCTTATATAAATGAGATACTAATTGCAAATTAGTGGATGAAAAGTTTGTGAATCTAAAAGGGTATGATTACCTTCACTAAATTGTGAGACAAAAACAAATTTTATCAATACAATAATTGTGAAATATATTATATCTTTTCATTTTAAAGTTATTTTATTGTATTTTTCAACATATTCATAAGGAACTATTTATAAGACAATTTAAAAATCTTTTATCCTTATTTATTCATTAAAAAGTAAATATATTAATCCATTCAACTATAATACTTTTCTTAAAAGGGAAAAGGGCAAGATACCCTTCAACTTTATGATTTACAGCTGATATATCCTTTGTTATAAAAGTGACTCATATATACCCCTACTTGTAAACAAATGACCCACATATACCCTTTTCCTCATATAGTAAATTTAATCCTTGTCAAACATATTTTTTTTGTTTTAATGACTAATTTATAATTATTATTTTGATAATTAAATTTATTTATGTTTCACTAATATTTTTGTAAAACTTATTATAGATGACCAAATTTTTTCTTCGAATACGAAATTAAATTACAATACACACAAAAAAAATAGTTTAAATTTTTTTTCTTTAAACTAAGAAATGAAAGGAAAAACAAAATAAGAATAAGAAACTCAAATAATTATAATAAAAGAAGTCAAAAAATAATTTATGTATGAAAAAAATTAAAATATACCTTTAACTTTGATAAAAGAATCATATATACCCCTAAATAATTTTTTTAAAAAATTAGAAGTAACAAATATAAATTTAAAACTAATTTTTTAATATCCTTTAAATGAAGGGTATATGTGAGCCATTTTATAACGGTAGGGGTATATGTGAGCCGTTTGTATAACGGTAAGGGCATATATAAGCCACTTTTATAACGACCGACAAAATTGAGGGGTTTCCCATTAAATAAATATTAAAATAAATAAAGTATTTTTTTAAAAAAAAATATATAAATAAAATTAAATATCTAATTATTGTATAATCAATAAAAATAAATAATTTGATTTAATATTTAGAAATCACAATAAAGACGGAGACATCAATGATCGATCCGTTTACGTTGATCCCAAGTTAATCTCAGCCGTTGATCTTCCTCTTGTAGTATCAAGTAGTGACCCGTTTGGGGAAATGGGTCAAAAATATGTTGTAACCGAAAAAAGAGCTGAAGAACTCTTATATTTTGTTTTCATCAGCTGAATTAAGCTCTCTCAGCCTGAATTTCATCTGAGCTCCGATCAGTTTTCGCCGCAGTTAAAGGTCAGCTTCCGTTTCTCTTCTCCCCGCCGGTGAAGTTAGTGTATGCTCAATTTTTCGTTTAATTTCTTCAAATTTCATGCATTTCTGTACACGAAGAACATGTATGAATTGGAGTTGTTTTTTTGGGGAAAATATTGAAAACTCATGAGTTTACTTGAGCTGTTAGTTTTATGTCTCTGTAAAATTTCAAAATTGAAATGCAGGTAGTGGAAAATTTAGGCCTTTTGTTTTCTACTGGATTAGGTGAATTGGTTGCATTGGCACATTTAGTGCTTAATTACTGCTAATTTTAAGTGAAATTATAAGATCTTTCTTGTTAAAATGTTTACTTGGTTGGAATTGATTTGGACTAGAATGATTAGTTCATATAATCACTCCTAATTGAGATATGAGTGTACTGGGTTGTACAAAAAGTGGTTTTGGGTATTGAAATAATGAAAAGACAAATGCACTAGCTTGATATTTTGGTATTATTCCACATAGAATAGCTTTACGATTTTCCAGTGAAGATTTAGTTAAGAATAGAGTTTAATTTGTTTTATAAATTAAAAATAGCTTTTTCCAATTTGCTCTATAAATCTGGGCTGTAGTGTTTGCTTTGAATACAGCAAGGACTACACCTCAAGCATAAGTAAGTTGGGGTTCAGTGTTTGCTTTGAATACAATAAGGACTACACCTTGAGCCTATGTAAGTCGGGGTTCGCTATATGATCCTTATAATGTTTGCTTTGAGCGATTCAGTAATTTTTGGTTGCAGGATGATATGCTGATTCTCTATCCCTGTGTTTCTATTTATCGATATTACTTTTCCATGCTGCAACAGGCTCAAGGAAAGCACTGTTTTATGCTTTTGCTGTGGCACATAAGAGACAATTCTCTAGCTTCGCCCTGTCCAATTTCACATTAAAATGGTATACATATGAAAATTTTAATATGTCTGATGCTATTATGTTGCTTCATTCTTAATTATTCTTTGTTTTACTCTAGCGTGAATATCCAGATAGTGAAAACTCTTCAAAGCCTGAAGGTGTGAGTGGAATCATGCCTAAAGTTGAAGATCCATATTCCGAATTTCCATCTCTGTACACATATACAATGCCTATGGGGGTAAGGAAAGAAAAATGCATTTAGCTGAGTTTTCAACTCCTTGGTAATATGGTTTTACTGTCAGGTGGTAGCATTAATATTCATCACCTCTGTAATCATCATTTTTTGTGACGCTAATGCATCTGTAGGACAATATTGCAAGCTCATCAGGCAGCAATGTGAGGTCATCTCTTCTGACCATGGGTTTTAAGGCATCACTTGTTGATAAAGCAATTGAGGAAAAGGGTATGTAGTGAGCAGTAACTTCTGTTTTAATCTATTACGAGATTGTGTTGGCAAATAGTTTTCTACTGAATTTTGGAGAATTAGCACCAAGTATACCACCTTAAAAAAGAAAAAAGAAAAGAAGACCAACTCATAGATTTTCTTCAAAAGTTTTGGTTGTTATTACAGTTCGATAATTTTTGAAGGGATATTTTCTTTTCAATCTAGGTGAAGACAACATTGACTTGTTACTGGAGACTCTTTTTGCAAAATCTGTAAGTAACTATTTATAATGTATGGTACTTATTTGATTCTGCTCGTTTCTTGCCTGAAATAACGTGTTGATGCAAAGTGTTGCTCCTCTTTGTCTATTTAGCACCCTCAAGACCTTTTAACCGCTGGCAACTTTAAACTTCTTATCACAATTTCTCTTTTCGGTGTTTATTTCCTGGAAAAGAATGAACGATAACTTAATGAATGAACGATAACTTAATCTATTAAGAAGTTAGATAAATAAGCACACACAAAAGGTAACGGCTGCCCTTGTCATCAAGAAAAAAAAGTTAGAAAAGTAAAATCACTACTTCTTGGGTCCTCATCATCTAGTTAGGTAGCTATTAAGTGCCCCTCTACAAATGTTTGCTTATGGTAAAGTGAGCAGTACTTCCGCAAAATGTCAGCAATATTTCTGAGTTTTAGGTTATCTACAATGCAATTGTTTTGCAGATCATAAACGAAAAAAATTAGGTATGTTGGTCTATCTCCCTTATCAAATATGTATCTTTCCCTTTGGTTTTCCCCATAATGCTGTCCAATCTTTAAAAGTTCAAGATATATACACACTAAGAAGGACCTACTTTTTGTCTTTTCAATGCAATTTTTCTCAGCTCTCTACTTTAGTTTGTCAAAAAACAAAGACGATAAAAGTATTTCTGTTGTAACTTGTACCACATGTTCACCAAGCAAATAAATGGTTCACTTTTCAGTTTTTTCTCTTAAAGACACCACCCTGAGTCAAACTTAGCTTAGCTCCTGCTATTTTCTATAATTTCTATAGTTTGAGGTTCTTTGCTTTTGGTATTGAGTTATTTTATGCATCTGTACAACTTCTTTTCATGTTTTCATAGGACAGCTTCTGCTTCACATAGTTGGATGATTTTCTTGAGTTTCTTCCATTTTCCTCTATTTAAGTTTCTTGTTCTGTTAGGTTTGACATTAGAAACAAAAGGTAGTAGATTCGATGTGTTCAATAGAAATGAAGTTTCACTTCACTAATTGTGCTAATCATGGATGCAGAATGTTGTGCCACTCAGTTCCTGATTTGCCTCAGAATAACCAGAATTGATTGTGGTTTGCGTGTTTAACAGGATCCTCCTAGAGCAGAATCATCAGATTCTCTGGATAGTTTGTTTTGTGATGACGAGGACATAAACAGTTCTGCCAAGTATGATGGAGATGCACATATAAAAGAGGTAAAGGAATATGGCTCTCTGTGGTGTGAGTTATGTACTTCCTATAAATGTTGGTTGATACGTACTGGTTGAAATGAATAGTAGTTTGTACTAATTATTTTTTGAAATTAGTAATGTTGTATTCCTTAGCATTAAGGATATCCTGGTGACCTCCAAAAATTCATACATACAGGGGCTAGGAAGGCTAATTACGAAGATCCTAGCATATCTACTAGTTGCAGTACCTCCTCTATACATTCCTGCTTACACCAAAAATACAAATATGCAATACAATTTTCTTTAACTTTCTGTATGGAGTTTGATTTGTTCTCATAGCATCTTCGATTTATTTCCTTCCATATTGACCACCTTATGCAAGCTGGAATAATTCTCCACCACTTTTTTTTGGCTTTTACTTCCTCCTCTTTGATCCAGCAACTCAACAGGTCAGCAGTATCAATATCAATGTGTACCCCTACTTTTCACACTGATGGGTATTGCTATTTCATACTAGACGTGGAAAAAATTGTGGACTTCAGACTTGTGCATATCACTTTTCACTCTGTATGCCACTTATATATATAGGAATAAAAGCCACACAATGGATCCCACGAATTACATGCTTGGGGCTCTTAGCCTATTTTTTGTGATTATATTAGAATTAAGAAGGATAATGACGAATTCCGCTTGGGCTGTCTCCACCTTTTTCTGTTGCAGGAGCCTGATCCCTGTATTGGAGTTTGTGATGACAAGAGAGTTTCTTTGTTGGCAATGAGTTTCTCTTTGGACGAAGTTGAATTTGCAATTAGTAAACTTGGTATGTGAAATAGCTGTAGGTTTTTGTATTTTTTAAAATGCTCTTGGAATTGTGTTGTAGTATCACGGGTTCTCATCTCTTCTTTTTTAGGAAAAGTAAGCAAGCATTAATCTTTTTTTTTTTTGAAACTGGTAACTTTTAGCATTAAATTAAATTAAAAACAAAGCAGCCTGGCACTAAGCAGAATCCTCCTAACTGTGCTCCATAGATGATAGTGAAGTCTGAGCATGAGTAATTCTGCTTGTATTTGTCAATGTTCTAGTCACAGAGAAATGTTGTTTACTGTACTAGTTTTCCTAGATTTTGGAACATTGGTCTATCCAGCTCCCCAGGCAATGCAACCATAAAACAGAAAAAAAGAGAAAATGGTAGCGGAAAATCCCGAAAGGTTTCTAAATATGCAATTTAGTCCTTGAAGTATGATTTTCTTTTTAGTCCTTGCATTTCTATTATGCTTATCGTGATTCTTAAAGTAATTTTATTTGCATTTTCTGGCCGGTCAAGTATGAATTGTGTTACTTCTAGGAAGCAAAACTTGAAAGTGTAAAGAACTCAACAATCTTAATGTTTTGGATAAATTTCTTGTTCTTTCCTCTTAATTCTCTCAAGGCAGTCCTGCATCTCTCCTTCTATTGCTCTTCCACCCTATAAGCCGAAACCCATATTAGCCCTCACTGCTCTGAGACGTCTCGTCTCTCAATTATCATGTTACTTCCCAGTCTACTCCTACTTGTTCTCTCCGTCCCTGGCCACATCACCTCTGAATTTCTGTCTTCTGAGAGAGTTAGCAGCACTTTTATCTCTCCTTCTTTACCTTTGCTCCCTAGTGTCTCCCTGTCCTGAGCCTGTTGCAGCTCCTCTTCACTCTACTCCACTACCCACCACTCTTGCTCTTTGCAGCACAGTTGCTTCCTCAAACTGATGTCCCAGCTGTTTGACCATTAGTCAGTCCAGGAAAAGTTAAAGTACTAAATAATCTGTCATTTTCCCATCTCTGAAGTTGTGCCATACAGTCAATCCCATCATTTTTGATGTTTTTATGCGCCCGTTGTGTAAAAGTTTCATGTGACATTTAGCAGAACCAAATTCAGATATTTTGTTACTCTTGTGGCCTAGAAAACCTTGTTCTTTTCTAATCCCATCTTTAGAGCCTGTGGAAAATTGTCAGTGTCAATGATATGCAAGGAGAGAAGTCCAGAAAATTCTTGGGTCTTTCTCCCTGCTCCTTGTTTCTGTTTCTCTCTCCTTAACCTGTGAAGGAATATGGAAGATAACATTGAGAAATATTGCAGTATATGTCTGATGGTCCTAGTAAAGCTTCTGAATGTAGGAAGAAGTTTCAATGGACTAATATTACCTATCTTGACATAAATTTTTCTAAATTGTAGATTTTGATGTTTTTAGTACTTAAGCTGATCCAATCATGAAAAGCTAAAATAAGAGCAAATAATACTAGGTTCTAAAAAAATGCAATATAGACCCTAAAAAATGGTTGTACTCTTTTAGACCCCTCTACTTGTATTTCTTCTAATCATTTGGATTTCACGGTACTGGAGCTTACATATTCATCCATAGCATAACGTGACACACATGTTGCTTTAACAAGTGCAAACCCAGAGTGCTTCACCATACTCTTTTTCTCTCTGTGCACACCCACCAGTCCAGCTGCCTATTGACAACTCCTGCTGGGCCCTACCTGAAAGCAACATTCTAGCTTCCATCACTTATGTATTATCCTGAACATCTGACCTGCCCAGGCACCCATCATTTATCCATCCCTCAGGTTCCATCAACATCTCCTAAGCTGCAGTTATTATATGCCCCTCTTCCTCCAGCCCGTTACAGGATGCCTTAGCTCTCTTGCACCAACCAATCACAGCCTTTTCTTCTCTCTTCTCCTCGTAAGTTTCAAACTATCCAATGCCTCAGCTCCACTTGAACAGTTTCCCTTATTCCCATCCTATTGTTCCCCAACCCAAGCCTTGTTCTTCTTTCCTAATTTTCTCATTTCAAAATTTATGCAATATTTCTTCAAATGGACTTGTGTTCTCTCTCTATCACACACGCGCGCACACGCACATGCATGCACACTCATATTTCCTTTTTCATTTCTAGGTTTTGAGTTTTAAATAGGTTCGTCAGTGGCATATGACTTATGATAGTTAAAAGTTCTCTCTTCGGCATATAGAAGTGAAGGACTAGTGAAAAAAGAGATTATGAGAAATATAGGAAAAAAATATTATTGAATTGTTGTTGTATACATTATTACATTGAAACACTATTTATAGACACCAGAATATAATCCTTTGCCAAGTAGGATGCTATTTACAATTCCTATTTTTGTTTCTATTCCTATTCTATTCTATATAGGATTCTATAAACCTACCTATTCTACTAGGATTCTATAAACCTATTCATATTCTAACACTCCCCCTCAATCTAGTGCATACGATTCATGTACCTAGCTTGTTACAAATGTAATAAACACGGGGACCGATGAGGGCTTGGTGAGATATTTGCAGACTTCACAAAATTGACGGTCAATCTCAATGTGCTTGTCTTCTCATTAAATATTGGATTTGCTGCATAATGTCAGTCAATCTCATTGTGCTTAATCTTCTCATGAAATACTGAATTTGATGCATAATGTTGGTGTTGAACTTCCCAAACCAAGCTTGAGAAAAATTGTTCTAGACCACAGAGTGATCTGCACGCGCGATGCACAATCGACATACAAGGTTACTAAACTCCCCCTAGCAACAAATTGCTCAATTCTAATATAAAGTATATGGATCGTGTTGGAATTAATAGATGAGTTGATATTAAATAAGAAAGTCACCAAAAAATTTATCCGAACATGCTCATATGCCGGAGTATTAGATTTGATGGCTAAAAGTGGTCATAATGTAAGAAATAAAATTATATGGGTATGGTCGGAATGATGTCACGACCCAACTAGTAAATAGAAATTATATAGGATAGTTCGAATTGATGGAACGACCCTATTGAAAAAGAGAAATAATATGGATAGGGTTGGAATGATGGCATAACCCTATGCAAATCAGATTTGAGGAGTCACCGGAAAGACGAATGGAACGATGCAAATCAAATCTAAGTCACTAAAAAGACACATAATGTTATGCAACTCAAATATGAGAAAATAGTTCGGACTACACAAATTAAATATGAAAAGTAGTTCAGGAGATGCACAGTGCTATGCAAATCATACATGCAAAAAAAAAGGTAGTCACCCGAAAGATGGAACGGTGCTACACAAATTATATATGAAAAAGTAGTCACGGGAATGATGGCTCAGTGCTACACAAATTAAGTATGAAAAAGAAGTCACCGGAATGATGGCACGGTGCTACAAAAATTAAATATGAATAGTCACCGGAATGATGGCACGTGCTACATCAATTAGATATAAGAAAGTAGTCACCGCAAAAATGCATCGGTGACCCAACTTTTGCTAACATAATCATTAGTCGGACGGGCGGCATATATGGATAATAGCCGCCGCCGGTAGCGGAAGCTCTTTGATTGTTTACCAAGATCGTAAAAGCTCTGATACCATGTGAGAAATATAGGAAAAGAATATTATCGAATTGTTGTTGTATACATTATTTCATTGAAACCCTATTTATAGACACTAGAATACAATTCTTTACTAAGTGATACTATTTACTATTCCTATTTTTGTTTCTATTCCTATTCTATTCTAAATAAGATTGCATAAACCTATTCCTATTCTACTAGAATTGTATAAACCTATTCCTATTCTAATAGGATTGCATAAACCTATTCATATTCTTACATAATGGTTGAAGGACTACAGTGAGAAAAACCATGCATTAACGACTACATGACCCTATTCATTTCTTTTGGAGAAAATGGCCAAATGACCCCCCCCCCTCCCCCCAAAGTCTATTAGTGGATTCTCAACTACACTTATATTTTAGGAGGGTCTTATTACCACTTGAACTATTTTATAGAAGAATTATTTGCCCCCTTATGCTGAGTTGGCAAAGAGAGTGTAATACACTTTCTCAAAGAGAGTGAGATACAAACTTTCTTATTTTTCTTTTTCATATTAATTTTCTGATATTTTTAATAATTATGATCGCATGTTTTTACTTTTCCTTTCTTCTTATTTTAAAGGATTTCGACTTTGCTTGAAAAATTAGGAGAATACAAGATCAAATTCATATCTCATTCAAATATACTTCATTTTTTAGCTTCCCTAACTCGGACTATATTCTCATCGGAGAACACCCATTAAATACCAAACTCAAATATTCAAGATTGGCCTGTATGAGAAAATTAAGAACTTCTCTGAAAATAATTCAAACAAGGATTAAAGAAACTAAAAATTTTGAGGTTTTAGAAATGGAACTAGGAATTTCCACTTTAATGGCAGAAAATTTGTAGTCAAAGAAATGAAAAAGAAAAGAAGAATGGGCTGAAATAGAAAAGAAAACAAATATAAAAGGAAGATAGAATAAAAAAGTAGAATAATAATATTTTAATTAAAAAAGTACAAAAATTTATGTGGCATCGCGCGTGCAGCCCACCACTTACCACAAATCTAGGTGTGACCTTTTAAGGGGCAATATATTCCACTTTTAAAATGTCTAGGTGGGTAATAGGACCCCCTGTAAAGTATAATTGTGTACTCGAGAATTGACTAATAGATTAGGGGGTCATTTGACAATTTTCTCTCTTTTGCATAATTTCATATCTAAGAATTACTGGGAACATCCTTATATTGGTGAATTTTTCTCTACTGGCGTCATTCATTGTTCTTTTAAAAGAAGAAAAAGGGAGGACACAGACACATGGAACCTCCTTCCTTGAATTTTGAAACCGAAGTCATTGTGGAGTACTTTTTCCTTCTATGGACAGTTGCTTCATTCAATCATTTTTTTTTTCTGTTGGTATGACATACAAAAACTTGTATTTCTATATTAAACAAAACTAATGCGGTCCATTGAGTACCCAGAGCTCTCAACTATGTTATTTGGAGAACTTCTACTTCTGGACATCTTTTTTTCGGACGCGCGCCTCTCTGTGTATGTGTGTGTGTGTGTTTGGCGGGGGGGTGGGACATAGTGCTGTACTTCCAAAAGGAGGCAGACTTTTTTTACTAGAAGAAGGGGAGGCCCCTTTGTGAAAATTATCGCAGTGAGAAATTAATAAAATTTTCTGATAACTGAATTAATAAAATTCATATGCTGTCCCCATCATATGTAGTTTCCTATTTACTCCAAAGTGCCAAGAACCCTAACCATTTGTTCCTCAAAATGTACATGCCAGTAGCTTTGCCTTCAAACCTTTGAAACCTTCCCTTCCACAATGCCAAGCATATACAAACACCTTTTTTGCATTTCTGTTTTACTCTCCTGAGCATTTTCGGTTTTGAGGTCTGAGCTGAAATTGGAACAAGTCAGAGAAGTTTGGTGAACAGTTAGCTGTCATTGTGTCCATAATGAAGGATAAAATATTTCAATAAGAGCATATCACAATCCATAGAGACTAATAACTCCAACTGGAAGGGTGGAAGTTAGAATCGTAAAGCAGATAATTTAGCATTAGCTGGTGCGGCAGACCTTATGCTGAACCCAACTACTTTTGGATAAAGGCATAATAGTAGTAGTTGTTACTTGTTATTGTGTTTCTCTATGTCTAAATTGCCTCGTTATAGTAAAAGCATATTTTTTGTATAACATAAATATACATGTGATAATTCATAGTTTGCCACTGAAGATTCTTTTCGTTTCTTAGATTTATTCTCTTTCTTTTTGCTTTAAATGGACAATCATCTAAACTAAGTACTCCTCATGCTGTATACAGGTGAAGCTGCTCCTGTCAATGAACTAGTGGATGTAATCTTTGCAGCTCGAATCGCTGGGAATTACAAAAAAGATGATGATGATGATGTTTCTGTTGTTGAGATTAAAGAAAGGAACAAGGTTAGTGATTTATGTGAACTCTTTTTTTTTGAGTTTTTGATAAGAAAGAGAACTATGAAACATATGAAGAGTTAGAAAGCAGACAAGCTACCCTTTCAAGAATATGCAGAAGCTACATTAACTGATATTTGGCGTGTTTGAAGAGAAAGGAATTGCATATGTTTTGATGTGGCATAAACTCCTCCCCCGCACTTAGGGCTACATGTCTTTGGCAATATTTAGCCCTTATATATTGCCTATTAACTAGTTGGATTTTGTCAGCTCATTTGCTTTAGCTTAACCCTTTTTGGTATCAAAACTGACTCTTTTCCCCACTTCTGTACTTCTTGCATCTTCTTTTATGCCTATGTAGAACTTCTTACTTCAAAGAAAAAAGAAGAGAAAAGAAGGTCACATTGACTGAACAGATCACCCAATTATGTTGGGTTTCGTCCCTATACCTTGAAGAGATGGACCGGAACCTGGTGCCTTAACTCCAACCGAGCTAACCAACCTTAGCATGATTAGTTAACATAGCTCATGAATGAATTTAAAAACGTAAAGCTTTCATAAAACACTTTCTTTTCAAAACTTGTAAAACTATATATACAAAATAGTTATTCATACATGTCATATAAGACCTCAATAGAATGTCAAAAAGATATAACATGAGTCGTTGTACCTATGGAGCCTCAATGAGAATATGAATAGAGAATTGTTGGTGACAAGGCGCCGGATATAGCCAAAAGAATTCTAATCTTTATATTATCAAAAGAATGTCCCGAACATAGAATGGGGCTCATCAAAAACGGGAGGATGAGGGTGGTGCCTAGCGAGAGCCCATGTCATTCAAAGATCAGCACTTGCATCCACGAAAGAGATGCATAACCCCGCGAAGGGACGTGAGTACACAACAAGAAGTTGTTGACTGTCTCCTCAACTCCTTCATCACATAAAATGGGACAAGACAGTTAAAGAAAAACATGAAGAGGTAATATGTAATTCAAACAATATTATTTCATTTCAACGTTCGAGTGTAACTTTAAACAGCCTTAAGTTCCATTAGTCACTGACATATTCATTGAACCACTATGTATACGGCATGGAGTCCAATCTCAGCATTGGCTAAGCAATTTCTTTGCTAGCATTTCATTAATCCCAAACAAGGGAGACTATCTAGTTGCCCAAACCAATGGCTACGACCCTAGTCTTACATTGGCACATGTAGCTTCGGGTATTTGACATTTCCAAATACCTTCTCATTTATTTATTTTTTTGAGACAGTAACAACTTGTATTCTATTCCAAAACAAAAACCAGAACCTGCCACAATAAGTTACAGATTCCTAATTACAATTGTGGAGAGTACCAGGAAGATCTTTAATCCTATAGTAAAATTTACAAGGAACCTAAAACATCTTTAATTGATTCTAGATCTACCATGTACTCCTGTTTATACCAAAAAAGAAACAAAACTAAGCAATTCATCTTAATCTTCTGGATGGAATTGCTCTTGATTTGGAAGCATCTGAGATTTCTTTCTTTCCACACGGACCACCAGATGCAAGCTGGAATAATTTTCCATCTTTCTTTATGCCTGGAAATGCTTGCATAACTGCTCCATAACTTCAGGGTCTGCGTAACTTTCCTAGGCATAACCCATTTCATGTCCTGCTGATTGATAGAGACATTTCACAAATGTTGGTTATTCTACAGTACAGGAAGAGATGGTTGACAGTCTCTACTTCTTCTTCACCACATAGAAGGCACCTAGGACTCAGTCGAATATTTCTTTTCATGAGATTTTCCTGGGTCAAAACTGCCTGCTTAGCAAGGAGCCAAGTAAAACAAGACACCTTGTAGGGGATTTTAGTTTTTCATATCAACTTCCATGGCCACCCATTCCCCTGACTGTTATAAGGATTACATTTTTTGTACGCTCTGCTAACACTGAAATTGTCCCGGTTGTGATCCTGCCATACCAAATGATCTTGTGCATCAATAGTTCCTTTGAACTGTCCTAGAACCTTGTAAAACTCCACCAACCTTTGGATCTCACAATCATTTAGAGGTCTTCTAAAGCTCAGATTCCACCCTTGGTTTGACCACATCTCTGCTACAGTGGCTCTTTGCTGCTGGTTTAGGGTGAAAATATCTGGGAACAAGTTTTTAAAGATCCTTGTTCTAGCCTTCTATCTTCTCAAAAAGAAGTTTTCCTTCCATTTCCCAATTTAATACTGCAGTTTTCTCTGAGCCTTGACCAATGGTTTCTGATGGCTCTCCAATGGCTTGATCCATAAGTGCTAGTGACCGTCTTAGTTATCCAGAGATCCTTCATTTCATATTTAGCCTGTATTACGTCTTTCCACAGAGCTTGCTCTCTGGAAGCAAATCTCCATAGCCACTTCATCATAAGGCACTGATTTTGAATTTTTTAATTCCGTAGCCCTATCCCCCCTGCCTGTTTACTCTTAATCAGAGTATCCCATTTTACCAAATGGAATTTCTTGGTTTCACTATTTCCTTCCCACAGGAAATTCCTCCTCAAAGCATCAAGTCTGTCAATAACACCATCAGGAATAGGGAAAAGTGACATCATATATGCAGGCATAGAATCTAAAACACTATTGATGATTGTTAATCTTCCTCCTAAAGAAAGGTATTGGCTCTTCCAATTTACCAGCCTTTTTTCACATTTTTCAATCACCCCATTCCAAATGCCTATAGATTTGCTTTTGGCTCCCATTGGCATCCCCAAATATGTAGTTGGTAGAACTCCCGTCCTTCCTCCCAAAATCCTAGCCAGAGAGGGTAAATCAGGAACTTCATTTACTGGATACAAGAAACTCTTGTTCCAGTTGATGTGAAGCCAAGAGATAGCTTAAAAAAGAATGGAAATTACCCTTAAAATCTTGAGTTGGTTCTGGTTAGCATCACAGAACTCAGAAGACAAGAGTGTCATCTGCATATTGTAAGTGAGTAATCTCCAGATCAGCTCCCACTCTACTGGATACCCTAAAACCTCTCAGCCACGACTTTTCTTGAGCAATTTTCAACATATCATTTAGTCCCTCCATAGCTATAATAAAAAGAAAGGGAGATAATGGATCTCCTTGCCTTAAACCTCTCTGTGAAGAGAAAAAACCTGTAGGAGAGCCATTTATTAGAACAGAGAATTTCACAGTGCTGATGCAAAACTTCATCCATCTTAACCATCTACCTCCAAAACCTCTTTTAGAAAGAGTCTCCAACAGATACTTCCAATTGAGATGGTCATAAGCTTTTTGAATGTCTAGCTTACAAAGGATGCCCGGAGCCTTGCTTCTAGTTCTAGCATCAACACACTCATTTGCCATAAGAATGGCATCCATTATTTGTCTCCCTTTTATAAAGGCCAACTGTTGGGGGTCCACCAGTTTGTGCATAACCATTTTGATTCTTTCGGTGAGAATTTTTGAGATGATCTTGTTCACGCTACCAATTAGGCTAATGGGTCTGAAGTCAGTGAGCTCCTTAGCACCAATTTTTTTTGGAATTAAAGCCACATAGGTAGAGTTGAAGCTTTTCTCAAAGACGCACCTCTCATGAAAGTTCTTGATTGTAGCAATCACATCTTTTCCAATAGCCTCCCAACAATGGGTATAGAAGACCATGGTAAAACCATCAGGACCAGGAGCTTTATCACTAGCACAGAGTTTGACACAATCCCATATCTCTTGATCCTCAAATTCCTTCTGAAGCATGTAGTTATCTTCGGCATTAATTTTGTGATTCATTCTGCACCCACCTGAAGGTCTTCAAGGAGACTCCTGAAACATTTCATTTTATTTGGAGCCTTTGGCCCTTTTTCATTAAACAATAAGCTTAAGCTCATTAGCCATATATCTTTCTTGTACCATCTCATAACTGTTTACCTTTAACATTTGAAAAAACCATAAGGTCATTTGAAAAACTTGAATATCATAATAATTCTCATTTAAACCTCGACACAGTCATGGTCATGTGAAGCATAGCATTTGAAACCTTAACATAAGAGGAAAACATGGATAGTGCATAATTACTTGTCAGCCACAATTATACACTTGAGAATTAAGAAGCCAATAGTCATATAGCGACAGTAGAAGACATGTAGTCTTGTAGAACGATTCTATGGAAGGGTTCATCTCAACATACCTCGAGTGTCCCGAAGCCAGCATAGCTCCTTGCACTCCAATTGACTTAAACAAACATTAATCACCCAATTTCATCATTTATCTATATCCATTCAGTTACCTTTATCAAAAACAAAAAAAGAATTATCTCTACCCATTACTATCTATCACAAATCCTAGTTCATAAGATCCATTCAAGAACTTGGATGTCTTCTTATCTAAATGGTGATCCTCAACCAATTACATCCTGCAAATATTTATCTCATACTTGAATTTGAACATGGGGTAAAGATTTTACCTTTTGGGTTCAATATCCTAGCTCAGGTTCCTTGTAGATATATATTATTGAAATCCCCCCCCCCCTCCCTCACATGCGCACTGGGGTTCTCGGCTAGCATGTGTGTCAACCTCGCGCGTCTCACACCCTGCCGCGTGCTTCCCTCACCTGTGTGTGGCGTGGAGCTACCTGGGACGATTCAAGCTGGAACTTGGGTCCTCTTCTTTCCTTCGCACTTGCGCACTAACACTTCAGCACACATCTTGGTTTGTTCAATCACCCTCATAACCTTGTTACCATCGTGTGGGTCCCAATTTTTTTCCAGGTTTGCTCTGCAATAAAATTTTAAGCCTGCTATAGCTTAAATCAAAAAAATAAAATACGGGGCTTAGACTGTAGATCTATAAAGAGATGTATTGAATTATTCATGTAGATCACAATATGGAAAATTAGGTTCTTTGAATCAACTGTCTTTGGAATTCATTATAGAAGGCCTTTTTTCATGTACCTGGAGTGAATATCATACTTGCAAAGATAAACTGCTTCATGTAACTGTTTTGTTGTCCTTCCTGACTTGAGTGTAATTTAAGAGTGGAATTTTTTTTATGACTAACCTGCTCTATATTATATGAGCCCAAATATCTTAGTTCCTGGTTAGAATACCATTAATTAAGAGTTTATGCACTTTGCTTAATACCAATTTTGTTTTCTAGGAATGCACAACTGAGTCTCTGTTTGGAACCATGGAGAAGACATTGAAATTGCTTGAAATGGGCTTCTCTGAGAATGAAGTTTCCACAGTTATTGAGAAGTTTGGTGAGCAAATTATGTTCTTTGCTAGTGTCTATTCCTCCAGTAACTGTTTGCATATTGAAATCTCAATATTGTTACTGCAGCCTTTCTGATTTGGTAAAATATGCCATTAATGTCTTCATGTTCTCTTTTTCAGTCAAGTTTTTTTTTTAATTGGATGCTTCATTTAGCTTTTATGTTCTGCCTTTTAGGTTCTGAAGTTCCTCTCGAAGAGCTTGCAAATCTGATTATAGATCCTAGTAGTAGAAGAAGAATGGACAAGGTAATTAGTTACATGTCCCCTTTTTTGTTGTCGTGATGTCATAAAACTCACAATTTTAGTAAATCCTTATTCAGTTGATTAGATAGCTTGCTTCAATTAGTTTTCTACCAAAAATAAGACAGTAACATATCAAAGAGGTTTCAGGCAATTGCAATAACTACTCACAGCTTTGCCTGTGTGGAACTCTATGGTGGTGTGCTTGCAGCTGTAGTTCAAAATCAACTATTAGGAAGAGAGTGATTCTTCTTTGATTATTTGCATGAAGCTTTGTTTTAGAATTCATACATGGACTACAGTTTTGCTCATCATGTATTGACATGCTCTGCTCTATGCAACTCTGATGCTTAAAGTTGTGTAGAAACTAGAGTATGACTAGATTAATTTAAATAAACTATTGTATTTTTTTCAAATGACTTGCAGATGTTTTAATACTTATTGTTATCTGAGATTTCATTTTCCTTGTGGTATGCTGTTTGTGAATCCCGTTTTTAATTTATTTTGTTTTATTCATCTGCTTGCTTTGCAGCATCTCTTAAACTCTCTCGGCAGGAATGTTTCAATTGGTTTTAATCCAGTAGCTGTTAAGAAAGAGGAATATAGTGTGGATACCTCTGAATCTAGAGAACTTGACCTACTGGAAAAGCTTAAAGGGAAACGGCCAAAGGAGAATTACATTGATGAGATAGACACTAAGAGACCGAAATCAGAGTATGATGAAGCCTTTAACAATTCCCTTGGTCCTTCATGGCAAGAAATATTAGGCATCAATACCACCAGGCCTTATAAAGTTCATCGAAGAGCGATTCACCAAAGACCAAGAGTTCTGGATTGCCATGACACACAGAAATTATCTATGCCGAATTCATGCAGGAGCCTTGATAAGATGGTGGCTAAGGCTCCCTATTTCTTTTATGGGAATGTAATGAACTTATCTCATGACTCTTGGGTAAGAATATCACAGTTTTTGTATGCCATTGAGCCAGAATTTGTTCATACTCAACTTTTCTCAGCTCTGAGTCGTAAAGAAGGTTATGTACATAATCTTCCTAGTGAAAATCGATTTCACATTGTTCCGAAACCACCAATGACGATTCAAGAAGCAGTTCCCAGTAGCAAAAAATGGTGGCCATCATGGGATACAAGGAAACACTTGAACGGCATCAATTCTGAGACATCTGTTGTATCTCAGCTATGTGATAGGCTTGAAAGAACAGTGAGTGATGCCCAGGGGTTTCCTTCAGTTGACAGACAGAGAGATATCCTCAACCAGTCCCAGATATTTAATCTAGTCTGGGTTGGCCGCTACAAATTGGCAGCTGTAGGGCCAGAACAAATAGAACGTATTCTGGGCTACCCAGAAAATCACACTCGAGTTGCTGCATTTAGCTTGATGGAAAGACTTCTATCTCTGAAACATTGCTTCCAGGTAGATACATTGGCTTATTGTCTCTCTGGATTGAAGCATTTGTACCCTGGAGGGTTGACTGTGTTGTCAATCTATAGTGGTATTGGTGGAGCAGAAGTTGCATTGCATCGCCTTGGTATTCGCTTAAAAGCTGTTGTCTCAATAGAGGCTTCTGAGAAAAACCGGAGAATTCTCAAGCAATGGTGGAGTAGTTCAGGACAAACAGGAGAACTCGTGCAGATGGAAGACATCCACAAGTTGGCCAGTAACAAGGTAGAGGTCTTGATTAACAACTTTGGTGGTTTTGATTTCATCATATGCCAGAACCCATGTACATACTCTTCTAAAGGTAATTTAGCTGCAGATATGGATAGTCATGCAAGTTTAGATTTCATGTTGTTTCATGAGTTTGTTCGTGTCCTCCAACGTGTAAGAAGCACAATGGGGCGGAATTAGCAAGTTCCTTAGCTTTAATCTGTAGGCACTTAGTGAACTGAGCTTAATGTTATGTTGTCCTGGATTATGACTTCTACTTTGTAATATATTAAGCTTATATTGTGAATGGTTCCCATTACATTATTTTAAAGCGGAGGGTCTGTCGGAAACAACCTATATACCCCACAGAAGTAGAAGTAGGGGGTAAGGTTTGTGTACATTCTATCCTCCTCAGACTCCACTTGTGGTACTACACAGGTATGTTGTTGTTGACTTAGATCAAAGACTATTCCTCAGAAGAGTCGTTAATATTCTGTTTTCTTTTTTTTAAAGAACTCTTTGCAAAAATTATTAACTTTATTTACCATCATTTGGATTTTGAAGGAAAGAAGTAAGATATATTGATGTAGGAGAAATGCAAAATGGGGTCTTTGATTATGTATTTTGTAGTTTTTTTCTCCAATATATGAAGAGGAGTCTGGAGAAAAAGGGCAAACATAGTGTGTACAATTCACACTATTCACTATATGTATTCATTAATTTTTATTTTCACTCATTCATTTTAAACATTTGAAAATAAAAATTGTTTTTTCATGGTTACTCTTAACATTAGTTGTTAATTTTTTTAAAATATTAAAAATAGTTAGTTATAATAAGAAAATATACAATTCATTTTTCTAATGTTAATCTTTTACCTTCATAAAATTCTACTTGTGAGATCAATCTATTTTGTTGTTGTTGTAATTTGGTGTTTTCAATGTGTAATCTATTTCTATTGTGTGTAATTCCTATTGTGCTTGCTATTGAAAATAAATTTGCTATCTTTTAAAGTAAGGATTAAAGTGTGTATTTATCATTCTTCTCTAAATTTAATTAGTGAAATTAGAGGTGTCAATCGAGCGGATTGAGTTGAAATTGGAGTTTAGTACTAGTAATAAGTATTCTTAAATACGTTATTTATTAATACTACTCTAAAAAGAAAATGAATTAAAAAATAGAAATCAGGTTAGGTTCTGACCAAATCAAGTTTACATTGAGCTTAAATGAATTGGACTCAAATGAGCTAAAAATTAGTTGGGTCATGACTCACCCAATTCGATCGGTTTAATCTCAGTAACTTTTTCATATTGTTATTCAATTTTTGTAATCACAATTTGAAATTTAACTCACTAAAATAAAATAAAAATTACTAAATAAAAGATAAATCTTATATTATATAAAATAAATTAAATAAATAATTAAGGATAAGCCCTAAAATAAAATTGGACATGCATACACAGGATCACCCTATTACCCACCATGTCTCAATAGTTAATTAAGCTTTATCCATTTATCAAAAAAAATTATTCTATATGTTTATTTTTAAAACAATAAGAATAATGTGTCGAGTTCAACTATTATAACAAATATATTTTTTAATATTTGGACCATAACAATTAAAAATAGTTGATATATTTTTAATAGCGAGTTCGTATAATTTTTTTTAATTAAATTAATTTAAAATATATATAGTAAAAAATTTGGAGTTCAACCAAAAAAAACTCTTTGGAGTTTACAATGCGTCGTCGTTTTGTTTCAACAGAGGGCCTTCTACTGAATTCTTGTTCATAGCTCTGAGCTAAGCTGAATGAAGAAGAAGTAGTGTTGTAGAAAAGTATAAACTCTCAAATACCAAATTCCCAAATTCAAATTCAGCTCAATTTATCAGTGGAAATCAATAAAGTTTTGTTTTTTTTACTCTGTGCAGATCCAGAGGTTTGGTTAATTTTAGTGATGATTGTTCTGTTTCTTGATCTTTTACTAGTGTTTGTTTTTTTCCCATTTTCTTGAAAAAAAAAGTGAACTTTTTTACTTTGTGAGGTTCATTTTACTGTAAAAGAGAGAAGTATAGAAGAAAGAGAGGCAGAAAGTTGATTTTTTTTAATTTTCAAGAATGTTGAAATCTGCATATATTAGCTGAGGTGTGTGAAGATTTTAGTGATGGGGTTAGGTGCAAAACTGAAAATTCAAGTTTTTCAGTTCTTGGGTGTTAAAAACTAAGGATTTGATTCACTGTGGTGGAACACTAGTTTTTGTGTTTTTGTGTCATATTGGGGCTTTAATTTTGATTCACGTCGACAAAGAAGTCTCGCATTAGGGGGTAAAGTGTTCCTTTACTAAGGGGACTTCATACCGAGGGCTTGAACACGAGACCTTCGGTTAAGTATAAGCTGAGGTATAGTGTGAATGAAGAAGTATTTGTTTATTAGAAAAGTGGGAAGGAAGAGATGGGCTGGATGCCTACTTATTATTGGTCTTGCAATGGTCTTGGTGATTCGATATAGTAGTGTAGAAAAATCATACAGCATTGTAGAAAAGTCAGACAGCAGTGTGGAAGAATCTCCGAAAAAGCAATCAGTTTATGGGTTTTTCAATGACCATCCAGATATTAATGAAGGTTCGAAGGATGAAAATGCCAAGTCGTCTGATCTGTATCCAATAGAGCTAGTAACTTTTAAGGAAAAACCACATCTTATTGATGTCGAAGGGCTTAATGATCTATACAACATGAACAATTTTTCGACAGAAGAGTCTAACGCATTGCTAGCATGGGGCAAGATGAGATTGTTGTTGTCTAGATCAGATGGTTTGAATGGAACTGCTCAAGGAGTTAAGGAGGCTGCCATATCATGGAAAGATTTAGTGTCGTTCATTGAGAAAAGCAAAGCTCAAGATGAGAAGGAAAATGAGGATTGTCCTTATTCTGTGACTGCATTCAATCCCGCGATGTCGAAGGACGGGAGCAGTCTTAGGATCCCTTGTGGCTTAGTTGAGGATTCATCTATTACTGTGATAGGCATACCTGATGCAAAACAAGAAGGTTTTCAAATTGAGCTTGTAGGTTCGAAACTTCTAGAGGAAACAAAGCCTCCTATAGTTTTGAATTATAAAGTAATTTTGCCGGGGGAGAATTTGACAAAGGATCCCCTTATCACCCAAAATTCATGGACTAATGAATCCGGGTGGGGTAAGGTGGAAAAGTGCCCCGATCATGGCTCTACCGACATGATAAAAGGTAAATCACTAACTCATACAAAAAACTTACTTAGAGCATCTTTTCATCTTCTAATTTGTGTTCATTCTGGGAAAAACAGTTATATGTAATCTTGTATATCTTTGTTAGAGATAGTTTTCTACCTTAAATGTCATTTTACTAGCTAGTTGCTACAAGGATGCTTTTTAGAGAAAGATTCTTTCTATTTGGGTGGGTCTTTATAGGCTGTATTGATTGGATTCCGCAACCCTTTTCTGAAAATCTACGTTGCTCGGACTCTTCAAAAATGTTAGCATGTGTGCATCGGAATCATCAAAAGTAGTGTATTGAAGAATCTAACACGGGTGTGGCATTGAAAGTGAAGAGTCCGCGCAACTTAGCTGAAAATTATCTGATGTTGCAAGCTCTTCAAACAGATAGTAATAGAATTTTATGTAATGATTTATGACCAGCTTCCGGTCAAAGCAAGAGAGGTATAGATGTGTTGCTCTTACATCATCACAAAGTAGTGGGTTCGACCATGTGACATGATGAAGAAAGTTGTCATTTCGTGAATTAAGTTACAAATGTTAAGTCTTTGATAAGCTTGTTATTATGAGCTCAACCATTCAATGAGTCACCAACTCAGCATCTGCTTGAAAAAGAATTGTTCCTATCATGCTCTTTGATAAGTCATATCACCATTTACATATTGAAGAAAGCCATATGGACTTGTAGTTCAATTTTCCAGTAAACAAATTGCCGATTTTTTGAAATTTATTTTATGATACCAAGCTTATTGGATAGCATGTACTTTGGCCAAGATTATCATGACGTATGTCACTTTATTCTGTCAGATCTCTAAGTTCTGTGTTCTTACCAGTGCAAATAGGACGGTAGCCTTATAAACTAGGACTTCAATTGTTGACTGTAGTGAAGTGATGATCTATCCTTCTTCAGTGACCAATATTTTAAATAAACATCCAGGAGTAGTTAGCACCTTATTGTTTCCATTGCTCCTAGTAATCTTGTAATCTGACATATTCTTACTACATATATCAGTTGATGGATTAGTCAAATGCAATGCCAAAATTTTCCGATATAATATAGAAGAAACTGCAAATATGACCAATACCAGCCATCCAAAGTCTTCAGATGTATCAAATTCTAGTGCCTACGGTACTGCCAATTACCCTTTTCTTGAAGGTAATCCATTTACTGCAACACTATGGGCTGGTATAGAGGGGTTCCATATGACAGTAAACGGAAGACACGAGACGTCTTTTGCATATAGAGAGGTTAGTGTTTGTAGTTTCAGCCAGATCACTGAGCTTTATTATCTTTGGAACTGTTGCGTGAATTTTACGGATAACTCCTTTTATATTGCGGTGTTTCTACAAATGCAGAAACTCGAACCTTGGTTGGTTAGTGGAGTCAATGTGATAGGTGGTGTGGACACCATATCGATCTTAGCGAAAGGATTACCTGTTTCCAATGATTTTAACTTGGGTTATGATGTTGAGCAACTCAAAGCTCCATTAACTCCTAAAAAGAGACTTGTCATGTTAATTGGAGTTTTCTCTACTGGAAACAATTTTGAGAGACGTATGGCGCTAAGGAAATCATGGATGCAATATGAAGCTGTGCGGTCAGGAGAAGTAGCTGTCCGATTTTTTATTGGTCTTGTAAGTGAGACTTTCAGCTGAAACTTGAAAGTAGTTATTGTAGACACTAATTTTCATATTCTCTATCTATTTCAAATGCTCCCTCCGTTTCAATTTGTTTGTCTTACTTTCCTTTTTAGTTCGTTTAAAAAGAATGTCTCTTTCCTTTTTTGGCAACTCTGTAATTCTGACTTTCGACCTGACATGTTTCAGATCACAAGATTAAAGGGAATTATGGTACATCATTCTCCATATCTTTAGTTTACAACCACAAGATTCAAAAGTCTTATTTACTTTCTTAAACTTCGTGCCAACCAATCAAACAAATTGAAATGAAGGGGTTCATATTATAGTAAGGTTGCTACAGTCCTCCTTTGATTGTTTTTTTGGTGGCTTGTTAGTTGGTCCTTCTCATGGTCTAGATTTTTGGAATTCTCTCACTGCACCTACTGTGATTTTGCTTTGTGTCTTCTATTTTGGCCTTTGCGATTGAGACCTTCCCAACTCTTTTTTCATGTTATACTTCTATTGTAGTGCTCTTATTTGTAATTGCTCAGTTTATGATCTTGCAATTTATCGTGAGTTTACCTCTTAAGATATTGTTGTTTAGCCTTTGTTGCTCAATTACTTTGTCTAATATTTTTCGTTGCTCTACTAGGAATTGATCATTACTTATACGTCCTTTTGAAAACAAATGCAGGACAAAAATAGGCAGGTCAATTTTGAGCTATGGAAGGAAGCACAAGCCTATGGAGATATCCAACTATTGCCTTTTGTTGATTACTACAGCCTGCTCACTGTGAAGACCATAGCAATTTGCATTATGGGTGTAAGGACTTTCAAGTATTCATGAGTAAAAATTGAATTTAATTATCAGTTACAAATTAGAGTCTTTTTTTACTTATAATTGCTGGAGGATAGTGTTACATACACTCCAAGAAATGCTTTATAAAGTCTTCCCACACAATTGACAAGTGAGGCTAGTTCTTGTAGTTGAATATCTCCAATATCAACTGGTCGGTTGAAGGTTCGAGTCACACTGGAGAATAATCGGGAACACTATTGATCCTCCCAATTGGAGTGGAGTGGGAAAAAGTCCTACTACAGAATTCATTTTGGAGAATATGTAGTGTATGAAGGTTTTTTGATTTCGTACATAGGTTTCTGGTATCTGTATAACTGTATAAAGTATCAGTTTCCTTAAACTAAGATGCGATTTACGGATTATTACAACTCGTCAAACTAAAGTATCAGGATTATAGACACTCTCTATATATTGAATTTCTCATCTGACAAGATGAAACATATCCAATTGGAATATTATTTGACTGCATTTACATGCTCATTTGAAAGTTTGATAGATCATTTGGCTAAAGCATCGTGTGCTTAAATTGCAGGTTAAAATTCTGCCTGCCAAATATGTTATGAAGACGGACGATGATGCTTTTGTAAGGATTGATGAAGTTCTATCTAGTCTCAAGGGAAAGGATCCTAATGGTCTATTATATGGTGGGATATCTTTTGAATCAACACCCCACAGAGATAAAGAAAACAAGTGGTATATCAGTCCTGAGGTATTTATTTCTAAACTCGTGTCTTCGTATAGCAATATTACAAACTCCTTAATCACGGTTCCCTTCTGCAGGAATATCCGCCTGCTTTCTATCCCCCATGGGCACATGGACCAGGTTATATTATTTCTCGAGATATAGCTAAGTTCATTGTTCAGGGCCATCAAGAAATGGAACTGATGGTAATACTCCTCCTTATTGTCTGGAAAAAAAAATCATTTTTCCGTCTTCTTACCAGCCATGAATTACTACTACTAAGATAGTTTCAAGGAGTAGATTAATAGTTGAACTATTTAATTTGATCTTATATGATTTGAGATAAAATGGTACACATAATCAACTGACTGAAAGTATCTAATATGTATCTTCAATAGAAAGAAGCAAAATACAACAAGTACGCTTCAGTGTTAAACAAGTTGGGGACGGCTATATGTATCTTGACTTTTTCATTTATGCTCATTTCATATCATCATCATCAGACTAAATAGAACGAAGCAGAGTGTTAGATGTTATGGAAGCACAACAACTAGGAATTATCTAGTATAGAGAAACTACGGATGTTATCATCATTCTCTGTTATATACAATCGTCTTATCGCTTGAACCACAAAATGATAAGAGAAGGAACACGTGAGACGGATTTCCCAAGTTGAAACTCTAATCAATATGCTAAATTTGTTTTGTTTGTGTATCTTTTTGCCAGCTTTTTAAACTTGAGGATGTTGCTGTGGGCATTTGGGTTGAGGAATTCAGGAGGAAGGGTCACAAAGTACAGTATGTTAATGATGAAAGATTTTACAATGCCGGTTGTGATTCAGGATATGTTCTTGCTCATTATCAGAATCCGAGGATGGTACTATGTCTGTGGGAGAAACTGCAGAAAGAGCACGAACCAAACTGCTGCGAGTGATCGTGCTGTAATCCTGAACGTTGCAAATCGACTAGTGAGTACAATCTTTTTGCAGATACAATGGTTCTGTTTGTTTGTTCTTTGACAAAGGTCATCAAACTGCAACTGTATATTGTTTCATTGGCATTATATTGTTGTTATTCATGTAATCTATGTGCCTTCTTATGTTGTCTTGGTAAGCTGATGTTGAATGTTGAAAAAGGAGTAATAGAACTGAAGATATTTATACATATACTATGACAATATACCCGGTATGATCCCACGAGTGAGGTTCGGTAGAGTGATGTGAACATAGATCTTACCCTTGTTTGTGGGGGTTAGAGTGGTTGTTTCCTATTAACACTAAGCTCAGAAAAAACATTTTTCAAAATAGGTTCAACATGAAAATATCAAAAAAAGGACGTTAAAAATAGTAAAGATAATTAAATTAAATGAAACAGCAAATAAGAGGTGCTCGGGGGTGTGCATTGGTCGGTACGGTTTTATGTGTTATCGGTTCGGTTTATCAGTTTTCAGTTTTTAAATACGTTAAATCAATAACCAAACTAATAAGAGATCTTTTATCAGTTTTCAATTTATCGGTTTTGGTCCTTGACTATTTGGTTTTCGATTTTAGCAATAAGAAAATATTTATAAAATAAATATATGACTTCTCTAATAAATTTGACGTGACAAAACAATATGGAATGATAAAACTATACAAGTGTAACACGAAGAAAAATCTTACTTGTTTTTTGACGTTTGGTATAATGTGAAGTTGTGAATTAAAAGTTACTTTGAAGTATAAGTTGAAGGCTAAAGGATAAAGACAGTAACTAGTAAAGTATTGAGATCAATATATAATATTTATGTACAGTTGTAAATTACTAGTCTTAATGGTCATCGATTTACCTAGTAACTCAATATTAAAAATCAATACCGAATTGATGACTATAATTTTTCTTTTATAAAATCATTAATCTAATAATGATAAATCAATAACACACTTTTTTTTTAAATTTGATTTATCAGTCGGTTCGATTTTTACACGCTCCAAACTAGAACCTCCTCTTCCATCAAAAGAGAAACAACTAACATTCTACTCTACTCCTCTACATCTATGTTCTTCTATTAGGAATCATGCATTCGATAAGCTAAAAATATATCTTGAACTTATTCTCAATTCTTTTTCGATCTACCTCTGCCTTTTCGAGAATTACTATATAATATTATTTTTATAAAAGTTTGAAGTCCAATACTAAATACAATTATCCATTACCTGTTGAAGTTGAACTATTTGACATCTTTTTTTAAGTGCTTGGTCCTACTAGAGTTTAGTGTTTTGACTTTTTATACCTTTGTTTACGTGTCACTTTACCTACCAATCTTAATGTGGTTAGTGTTCGTTTTGGACTTAGACGCGCTCTTGTTTGAGTTTGATCGTTATCATATATTCAAATTTTTTTTGAATTTTTTATTTCACTTATAATAGTTACGTTAAAATTTTTATTAAAAGAATTTAAAATATGTTACGTGTTACTAAAATTAATATTATAGATAAAAAAAAGTTAGTGTAATCTTATATGTATGATATAATTTTCTACAATTGGATGGACCTTGATAGTTGCTTGTTCTAGTTTTCCTTTTCTTTGTCTTTGTACAATTTTAATTTAATGAAAACTAATGTATTATAAGTTTAAAATTAATGGAAAAAAATACAGAGTATTATTATTTATTAAAGTCAACGTAGACTTAAACTTGAAAATAATAAATATTTCTCCATTTGTTATACTTAACGAATAAATATATTATTAACGTGTCTAGTGACGTTTTAATTTGGATTGAAGAATTTTGATATATATATATATATATATTTGTCGAACTATCTAGAAAGAAAAGGATACTTCTTGACCCTAGCCATTGTTTCAACAAAAGAAAGTGACTTAGTTTGTTTGTATTATTGAATAAACACGTAATGAGAATTTTAACGTAATTGATAAAGTTATTGTTATTTAACTAGAAAGTCATGTTTTTGAGTTGTAAAAATATAGAGTAAGATCATGTAGTATAATAAGTCTATTCTTTTTTGATTGTCATGCCTAATGAAAGTTTAATATATCAAGTTGTATGAATAGACATAATTTTGATATAATCTACCTTTAGTTATGATAAAAACAATACTTAATTAAGGTTATCGTACGAAGTGGAAAATATAGGTGTGACTTGTTTGGTTTAATATGAACATATCATATATTACTTTATTTTTGTTAAATTCGTTTTCGTTATGTTTATATTTGAATCAATTTGTATATTTGTCATTTTTACGCATGAGCGATTACTGATTAAGTAGAAAATACGTCAAACAATTGAAATTTCAAAATAACTTAGATCACTGATGTTACTGATACAACGTATATATATTGATTGTGATACAAATACTTTTTGACTAATCATGATTAAGTGATAAAATTCTACTAGCAAATCGAGTACATTTTTAATAACATTACCATACTTGTAATTATTCTCTATTAGTGGATTAGGTACCTAAATAAAGAATAAAAATAAATTAAAATGCCTTTTAGATTAGGAATCCAATATGAACATATTAATTAGCAAAAATAACCCCATTATCTTATTTAAGATTATTCCTTTCCTTTCCACCTCTTAATTAGATTTTTAAAAAAATAAGATCTCTCGTAATAATAGCATTAAATTTAATTTTTAAAATTTTCCTACTTAAAAAGTCAATCAACCTTTCGTGTATAATAAGAAATTAATATATTATCAAGTTAAATTTTATCGTTTTTTGTCATTTTAAAAATTTATTAGAGATTATAAATTATGTTGTTATATTTTATATTTATAAATATAAATAAAATAAATTAGTTAAATATAAATTATTTTCTTTTTATAAATTTTTGTGTATGTGAATACTCGATATTTTGCGTGACGCGTTACTCCTATTTAATCCGAGTAAATACTAAGCCGACTCTTAATCTATAAATTTCTTCAAGAACCCAACTTGCTTTTGCTTCTATTTCAGCGATTAATTAAACCCTAATCTGTTTTTAACAAACAAATTTTATACATAAAATCTCTCGTAATCCAAATTATTGTTCAATTTTGGATTAAACTCATTTGATGATTGTGAAGAATTCGACGGCGGCGGCGAAGATGGTGGTAGTAGATGCGGAGATTTTGTGTCAACCGAATGTTTCCGTTGAGTACATCGGAGTTTCAACGGCGGCGCCGGTGGTCGGGGATGAGGATTTGGACTTCTTTGATGTTTCGGCTACTGCTACGTCTTCTTCTCTTACAAAATCTCGTGAATTTCGCTCGGCTGATTTGGTTTCTGTTGATATTTCTCTGTCTGACTCGGTAAAGTTTCAGATTTGATTTCCCGTTTTGTCTTCCTTCTGTATTTGGTAACTCTTTGAGTTTGTTTGTGCGCAATTTTGTGTGTTTTGAAGAATTTACCTAATTTTGTGATTTGTGATTCGAATAGGGGATCTCAAAGTTGTTACTCCAGCTGAATCTAGGTTATCTCCTTTTCAGGGAAATTATTTTCTGTAGCACCTTGTTTTACTTTGTGTATTTTGTTTGCTGTGAAGAATTGGATCTGCCTAGAGGTTCTGATATAGTATTATTTAGGGTTAGGAGTTGAAAAAAAGTTCATCTGATAGATATTATTGCAATGAATAAGGGTTTTAAAAACTCAATTCTGCTATTTTGAGTTGTTTTCAATTCTGGTATTGAGTGAGGGGCTTTTTCGAAAACAGCCTTAACGTAGTGGTAACGTCTGCATACACTCTGCTAATCCCCCACACTAAAAGATAGAAATCTATGTAACCTTGGATCTTAGCAGCAGTTTCCGGATAGACTAGTTGCCTTTATTCCTTACATCAACAGGGAATCCCGCATCCTTCCTTCTCAGACTCTACTTGTGGGATTTTATTGTGTATGTTGTTGTTGTTGTTCGATTCTGGGATTGTACGTATGTAAACTTTGCACAAGTATAACAGGTCCAAGTAGAAAGAATGAGGGTCTGCCAAGTTTAGGGTCTGTGTCAGAAAAGTGTAACTAAGAATACTTCTCTGAGGACTCATATATCTGAGTGAACTAAGCGGGATTTAGTTGAATGATTTTTCCATTTCTAAAGAAATGGATTTTAACTTTCAAACTCTTATTTGGGTTTTTGCTGTTGCTTGTTGATTTGTTGAGTTATTTGACTATACTATCTCATTTCTTTTGTGGACTGTGGTTATGATTGAATAAGTTTTGTTTTCTTAATGATTGTTGATACTGGTTGTATGAATATGTGGTTGAAATGCAATGTACCCGTGGTTTGATCTGACCTCATTTATTTTGCAATTAGCAGGGTGTGAGATGCTCAACTAATACTCAGACAACTATAATTGATTCAGCTAGAAGCAGTAATGTTATCCCAGCTATTCGTTCGGGTAGCTATACTGATATTGGACCTCGTAGATCCAATGAAGATGAGCATATTCGTGTTGATGATCTTTCAGCTCAGTTAGGATCTCTATACAATTGGCCTCTTCCAGGTGCCTTCTATGCTGTGTTTGATGGTCATGGAGGTTCTGATGCAGCTGCTTATGTCAGGACTAATGCAATGAGATTTTTCTTTGAAGATGCTAATTTGCCGCAAACATCTATTGTTGATCAAGCATTCTTGGAAGAATTGGAGAGTTCCCATTTTAGAGCATTTTTAATTGCTGACCAGGCCTTAGCTGATGAATGTAGTGTTGATGCTTATTGTGGGACAACAGCAATAACTGCGCTGGTCCTAGGAAGACATCTGGTTATTGCTAATGCTGGCGACTGTCGTGCTGTTCTTTGTAGGAAAGGTGTTGCAGTTCAGTTGTCTCAAGATCACAGGCCAACTTGTCTGGCGGAACGACAAAGAGTTGAGAAATTGGGCGGTATTATTGAATATGGTTGCTTAAATGGTGATCTTGCTATTACTCGAGCCCTTGGAGATTGGTATATGAAGCTTCCATTTGGGTCTGCATCTCCTCTTACTGCAGAACCAGAAGTTCAGCAATTGTTGTTGACCGAGGATGATGAGTTCATGATACTTGGTTGCGATGGCATCTGGGATGTGATGTCTAACCAAGATGCAGTGAATGTCGTTCGCCATGAGCTTAGGCTGCACAATGACCCACAGCAGTCTGCCAGAGAACTTGTGAATCAAGCTTTATGTAAAGACACAGACGACAATCTCACTGCAATTGTTGTATGCTTTACTTCACCTGATCACCGAACTTCCGTTCCATCACAGAGACCAAGATTCAGGTGTTGCAATTTGTCCGAGGACGCAAGGAAGAAGCTGCAAAGTTTGTTAGGAAGCAATTGAGTGTAAACTAGCATTATTTCATGACCATTACTAATATAATTTTTCCTACAATGTGTATAAAGAATTGTTTTATTTCTGGTTTCATGTCTGTTTGAGGCTGCTTCAGGGTAGTGAGAAAAAGCAGCCAACAGTTTTGTAAGGCTATTGCATTGTAGGTGCTGTCAACTTTTTTTAATGAAAAAGATACAACTTGTGGTGTGATATGTTGTGTTATTTCTGAAATTAATTGCACTCGTAGACCCAAGTGTTCATTATTCATATTGAATTACTGGCACGAAATTAACTTGAGTTTGAAGGATTTAACAAGCACATGATAATAATTTTGAAGAGCGTAAGCGACTTAATTGTCAAATTTATGTGGCTTAATGTTTAGCTGCTTGTTTTTTTTAAAACACACTTAATGAGTGGCTTTCAATTGTGAAGAAGAGTGGGCTAACCTCATCTAGATTGGGGAGGCTTTGTAATCTATTTTGGGCCAAGAATGAAGGTTAAATAAGAGGTAGGGTTTGTGAGGACATTATTTTTCTTGTGGCAAAGGCTATTTATTTTATTATTATTACTATATTTCCTAACTTATGCTAAATATCTCAAATCTTTTCTTATCTCTTTATCTTTTGGTGTTTTCCTTAAAAAAAAAAAATTATAATCATTTTTTCATAGTAAAATTAGCTTTAGATAAACAATGAAATGGATATAACTCTTTTACATTATTGTTCAAAATTTGAACCAAGACAAACAAAAAACTATGTCATTTTTATTCTATGCCTAAATTTTGATTAGTGAAATACTAATATTTAGTGTATATTTAATGAAATAATTGAAGTGTATGTAAATTGATACAATGTCAATTTTACAAGACAAAATAAGTTATATGAATTACGATTTTATAGTTGTAAAAGCTTCAATAATGGTCGAGTTGGTTAAATAAATAATCTGTCAAAATATAATTTTCTGATTTAAGATTTCCTTCATATTTTATCACGCATGAATGGTTAACTGTAATTTACTTATCCAAAAAAATTTACAAATTATTATACGTTTGTGAATTTCTTTATCAATAAAAAAAACACTCTTGTTATATTTTTCTCTTACTATTACAGAGGTTCGTTTGAAAAAAAAATTCGAAAATATTATTTTGTGCTTCCTTCTTTGACTAGCATAGTGTTAAAAGAATAAGATTTAAAAACTTGTTGCTATTTGTTACTATAATTCACCTTATTAAAGATAATCACAAATTTAATTTACAAACACTTTTTTTAAAAATTGAATAATAGATGATTACTCTTATATTATTTTAATTTTCCATGTATTATTACAAATTATTTATTTTTATTTTTGTCATTTTTTTATCACTCGTAATAATAAAAATAAAATTAAAACCGCATAAACTCTACGCGATCCTTTTTTTTTTTTTATATTAATATAAAAATAAATAAACGCCACCACATTAATAAATGAAATAATAAATCAGCACACCTCCGCCACTATACATTATATTTTTCTATAAATATATAATAAGAAAAACTCAGCGAAAAATTGTTCAATTTTTTCAGAGGTGAAAATTGAAGCCGGAAAAAATGGCGATTGGGAGCTTAGCTAGACGAAAGGCTTCAACAATTTTATCTTCTAGATATCTCAAGTATTCATTTTCTCTTAGCAGAGGTTTCGCTTCGGGATCCGATGAGAACGACGTCGTTGTTATTGGTGGTGGACCTGGCGGATATGTGGCGGCGATCAAAGCGGCGCAGTTAGGTCTCAAAACTACCTGTATTGAGAAGCGTGGTACTCTTGGCGGTACTTGTCTCAATGTTGGCTGTATTCCTTCTAAGGTGATTTTTTTTTTTTTTAGATTTAACAAAGTTTCGCATCTTCATAGATCTAGTGATTTTTGCTATTGTACTACTGTTTATTATGCGATAGTATGTGACGATTATGTTGATTAAGAGTATTCTGCTATTGAGTATTGAGCTAAAAAATTGCGTTATCTGTGGTGTTCATTTGGTTAACTTTATGATGATTTTGATTTGAGAGACGGTTGACAGATATCAGTTTTATATTTTAGAGTTCAAATAAATCTATAGTAGGTTATTCTGTAATGTGAGTTCTGTGAGAAAATTGAAAATTTTGTGTTTGGTGTGATGGAAAATGATCTTCCATAGAAGATGTTCTTTTTCAGCATTTCAGTTAGTGACTGAAATTTTCTGGAAAAATATGTGCTAAGATTAGTAATTATGTTCGCAAATTGGAGTGTTATGACGATTTATCTTTTTTTTTTTTTTTGAAGATTAATAGTAATAATGTCTTTTTAGTATTAGTTGGGAGCAAGTAGGATGAAGTTAAAAAATTAAGATAGTGACAATGAACTTCAAACCTATAAATGAGCCATGAGGTTCATTTTCCACCCTTTGATGGAAATGTATTTCTTTGATGGAAATGTATTCCTTTATTTTTTGGTAACCAAATACCAGGAAACAGAATTTTTGACAAGTGACCGTCGTCACACCAAACACACTTCTCTAAAAGATTCTGAAGTTGCTCTGAAATTCCAAAGAGGGATGTAGTTAACATAAGAATACACTTTTAAGCAATTCTTAAATATGTAGTCTTGGTTTGTGACCGGTATTATTTAAAGGAATAATGTGTGTTAATTTTGCGGTAGTACTAAAACTTTTTGGTTGTTATGTTTAATCCATGTATACAAATTTTTTGCATTAAGAGAAGTTGTCATCAACATCTTTTATTTTTCAACCTGATTGCATGCTAAAATCTTGTTTAGTTATTCATCTCTTATTATCTCTCATTTGCTTCTAATAATTTTTATAGGATTAGCTTTAGGATTATTGGAAGTATCACACATACAACTTTCATTTGCTATGTTGACACTTCAAATCAAGTATCAACACCCTTGCAGAAAAAGGAAAAATAGGAAAGACCAAAAAACAGTACTCCTTACGTCCCATTTTATGTGGTTGTTGGCTATTCTTGAATTAAACCTGAGCCTCATGACCCTTTCTAAAAAGGATTGTAGTAATTCTGGTTTGACACTATTTGCAATGGCTCTCTCATATTGAGAAATTCTGTCTAGTGGCATTCGATCACAGAATCCATTGACAGCTGCATAAATGACTAGTACCATTTGACTTCACACGGTATTTAAGAAATAAACGAAGACTTTTGAAACTTGTTGTCTAAAACAACCCTTAGATATTTATGTGGCTATAAATCATTTCATTGAGGGAAAAGGGGGGATTTTAAAGTTATATTGTTTCTAATCATATAGTAAGGTGACATTCTTTTTGGGACAGATTAAAAAGGAAAGAGTGTCACATAAAATAGGATTAGGGAGTATGCAATTTCTGACTATCCAGCTGTGACTTGTGAAGTTGATTATGTTTTTTTTGGATGATAAAAGATGAAGGAAATTACAATCGTCTCTGCTGATTTCAATAGCAGATATATGCTATATAATGAATGATATGTTCTTTTTTAATTTTTTTCTATTCGAAATTTCGAATTAGAATTGAGTAATTTTATCCAAAGTGACAAATAAAATAGAAGGTGCTTTCTCTAAGTAAAATAAAATATAGACCTAATTTTTGAGTTATATGAAACTACTGGAAGGAGATCGTAGACATTCTAATTTCCAATTGATGAGTTAATCTATGACTTACATATATATGTACAGACATCTGGCATAATCAACAGTCACATTCTTTTAGTTGCTGAGTGATGGTGGTCAGTTGTGGTTCCAATTGACAGTTGACTTGTATCTTCCATATACAATTAGGAACCTGTTTCCTTTTTCTTTTTTTTTTTGTGCTTCAGCTTCTTCCTTTTTTCCTGAAGTTGAACTTTAACATTTATTGGTTCTCCTTTCAATAATTTTACCTAAGCTAGTTAAAGACAAAAAGATCTGGATGGCTCAATCTTCCACCCTTAAATGAGGCGTTCTATCTTGATATAGATTTTAATCATGATGAAAGTTTTCTTGCGAATATTTAGTGGGTTTTCCTTTGTTCTATTTTTTTCGTCAAAAGTTCTGAAGGTTAAATACTTTTCTCATGGTTGTGCATTTTTTCCTTGGTTTGGCTTCTTAGCAAGGTATATATTTATTCTTACGTTATAATTTGCATTGAAGTATATATTCCCAACTTTCCCTATTCTATGTTAAAATAGAGGTGGTTTTAAAAAAATATATTATATTGATATAGGATACTCATATTGATAAATAATTTTACCGCTTATTGTAAATTGTAAAGATGGCGATTTTACCCCCTTAATCTAATGCTGAATCGACGACATATTCTAAGTAAAGAGCTTTTTGGATTTGAAAAAGAAAACAACTTTACTGACAATTGCATGAATTTTATTTTGTCTGAGGAGTCCTCAGAATATTTCGGTCTTAGTTAGTTTCGATATATTTGTGGAATATAAACAAGAAGAGAAGATAAGCTGAACGTATATGGCTGACTTGGTTTCATGCCCTTAAAATGTGACATGCCTGAGGGTTCTCTTGTTGGAATCAAGACGTAACTTCACTGAGAGGCCATTTTCGTTGGTATCTAACCTAGTGCCTACCTTACCCAATGCTGTCCATAGGGCATAGGGTGCATATGTTCTTTTGACCTCCACTTATCTTGTAATAACCCTCAGCTATAGATTTCTGCTCTAGAAATTTGCTAACTGGCATTCTGTTTATGTGACATCATGAACTTAAGTTTATTCTTCGGCATAGTAAAATTAACAATGGTGCCCTTCAAATATACTTGGCAGAGTAGTGCACAGGTTTATGCCCATCTTTCTTGTTGATGATTGTGCTTGGAGCTCTGTAGTCAGCTTTTGAGGTCTGATTCTTCATGTTTAATGTTTCTGCTTTTTGTGTGTAGGCACTTCTTCATTCCTCTCACATGTATCATGAAGCTCAACATTCTTTTGCTAGTCATGGTGTGAAGTTCTCTTCTGTTGAGGTAGATCTTCCTGCTATGATGGCCCAGAAAGATAAGGCTGTGGCTGGTCTAACACGGGGTATTGAGGGTCTATTTAAGAAGAACAAAGTGAACTATGTTAAGGGCTATGGTAAATTCCTCTCCCCTTCCGAAGTTTCTGTTGACACCGTGGAAGGTGGTAATACTATTGTTAAGGGGAAGAATATCATAATTGCGACTGGTTCTGATGTCAAAAGTCTACCTGGGTTAACCATTGATGAAAAGAGAATTGTATCATCTACTGGAGCTTTAGCTTTAACTGAAATCCCTAAAAAACTGGTTGTTATTGGTGCTGGCTACATAGGCCTCGAAATGGGATCTGTCTGGGGCCGCCTTGGCTCAGAGGTGACTGTTGTTGAATTTGCATCTGATATTGTTCCAACCATGGATGGTGAAGTTCGCAAGCAATTCCAACGTTCTCTTGAGAAGCAAAAGATGAAGTTCATGCTTAAAACTAAGGTGGTGTCAGTTGACACTGTTGGCGATAGTGTGAAGTTGACCCTTGAACCTGCCGCGGGTGGTGAGCAGACTACTCTTGAGGCTGATGTTGTTCTTGTTTCTGCTGGTAGGGTTCCCTTCACTTCAGGACTTGGACTGGACAAGATAGGTGTTGAAACTGACAAGGCTGGTAGGATCTTGGTCAATGAACGTTTTGCCAGTAATGTCCCAGGGGTATATGCAATTGGTGATGTCATTCCGGGGCCAATGCTTGCTCACAAGGCAGAGGAGGATGGTGTTGCTTGTGTGGAATTTATTGCAGGCAAGGAAGGTCATGTGGACTACGATTTGGTTCCTGGTGTTTGCTACACTCACCCAGAGGTGGCTTCCGTTGGGAAAACTGAAGAACAGGTTAAGGCCCTTGGAGTTGATTATCGCGTAGGCAAATTTCCATTCCTTGCAAACAGTAGGGCCAAGGCAATTGACGATGCTGAAGGTATTGTAAAGGTAATTGCTGAGAAGGGAACCGACAAAATCTTGGGCGTCCATATTATGTCATCCAATGCAGGTGAGCTTATTCACGAAGCAGTCCTGGCTTTGAATTATGGAGCATCGAGTGAAGACATTGCTCGTACATGCCACGCACATCCTACAATGAGCGAGGCTCTGAAAGAAGCTGCCATGGCCACTTATGACAAGCCCATTCACATGTAGAGGTAGCGTCAGTCATATCATTGTTTTTTATTTTCCTTCGAGTATCTCAAATACTTGAAGCAGATTTTCTAATTGCCATATCAAGTATATCTGGAACACAAGTTTCTTCCCCCTCTCCTCTCTTAATTGGGTACACTCAAAACCACCTCAAAGTTCATGTTTCTCTTCTGCATATTCATTACTGTAATAAAGATACAAGTTGCATGTCGAGTTTAAATGCCATCAATGGTGAGTTTCATTGACTTTTCTTTTAGCCCCACCCCATCTTTGATCAGCATTTAAAGATTTTGCTTCATTGGAATTTATGAGTCTTTGCTTTCAAACTTCTCCTCTACGAGGTAACGGTAAGGTCTCTGTACTGCATTTTTTGGACTTTGCTCGTGGAATTTCATTTAGTATGTTTTTGTACTTCTCTCTTAATCGTATTCGCCCTCGAGCGCTGCATGACTGTGATACTGGCAAAGGTTGTGTAAGTCATGCATATATCATATAAATCGTTTTCTTTGGTAAACTTGGGAGTTTTTGGACTTAAAAAGTATACCCCAAATCTAAAGTATCATTCTTAGCATGTATTTAAAAGTGAAAATTTTTTCACTCTTCTACTAACAGATCCACAAAAATAAAGTCATCCCTTTCGAATTATTATTCTTAGATACGTCAAAAATGCTATCGTGGACTTTTTTGATAATTGAGTTTAGCATTATACAAAATCTTTTAATTAGACTGTTTTTAAATTTATTTTCTTATAATTTGATATTAAAAATATTATTAATTAAGATATGTTTCCTTTACAATTGAATATGCTAGAAGCGACATTTGGGGGAGAATTTGCTTCTAATAATATAGAATGAAACTCAAATGCGAGACATAATCAATATTTTGATTACTTCAATATTAGATTGACCCAAATATTTATTGATTCAAATTACATTTTTGCTATGAAAAAGGTAAGATAATTAAGCTCTAGTTTCTTTCCGTTACTAGAAAAGGAGCAGATCATGTACCTACTCTCACAACTTTCAAATGTTTTTCTTTTGTTTCCATAAGTATTAATGTCTAAGATTTTTTTAAAAAAAATTCAAGAACTTTTTAAAGCAAGTAATGAAACTAAGCAGGAAAACTTTTGTTGATAGTCACGCAAATTGCTCATGATTTTTTAGAATTCCTTAGCTTTTTGACGATATCTAACATGAGAAAAGAATGAAAAATTGTTCACTTTTAAATATTTAGAGGATATTTTCTGCTAATTATAATACTTTAAAGATGTAATTTAACTTTGGGGTAAATTTAAAGAATATTTTTGACCAAAAACTCGTAAACTTACCGATGGATATAGTCATAGTAATCATCCTATTCAACTACATCTCATATCTATTTTTGGCATTCAAGGATTCTATCATTTTTGTATGATTCTTTGCTAATATTCTTGTTATTGACCAATCTCATTGACATCAAAACTACAGAAATGTAAGTTCAATGCTTCATTGGCCATTTTTTTTCCTTGTTCTTTTTGTCTTTCAACTGTTAATATGCATTATCACAATGAAAATATATTGTGTCACATAACAATCGATAAATTTGCTCAGTAAAATGTTTAAAAAAAGGAGGTAAAGGAAACACAAATTTGAGTTTATTGATACACTTACAACATGTTGTTCATCATTCATTCATCCTGGGAAGAGATGAACGAAAAACATTCTCCCTCGAGTTTAAAAACAGCACAAGCTGACCAAAACTAACTCGCATTAGCGTCTATAAAATGAATACAGTAATAGTAAACAAGCAAAACACACACTTCAGAAAAGTTTGTGTTCTTATTGAATTTCAAGTAAAAACAGATATATCGATTACTATAAGTGCATCAATTTGAGAATTCAGTTTAGGGACTGAGTTACTGTGGTTTGTAGTCGACGATAAGGAATTTCTCCAGCTGAGGAAGCAATGTATTTGCATATTCAACATGAACAGGATGAGCTATATACTCTGCAACACCTTCTAAACTGTCAAACGTAGACTCGAAAACATGAGTGAAACCTTGATGAAGATTTTCTATGCTCACATCCTTACCCCTGCAATAATGACATACAAATTACTACATTTTCAATACTTGTATGAACATACCCAATGTAATCCTACAGAGTTAGATCTAAGGAGGGTAAGTATACGCAGATCTTACCAAAAGGGCACAGAGAGTGTTTCGGATAAAACCTCCTCAGCTCAACTTACCAAAATAACACACTAATGAAAATCAAGAATGATAAAGTTTTTATTTTTATCTTTCTATTCATAAGAACCAAGAATGTCAACTTCAAAATCAGATACACATATAAAAAGGGGGTTGCTCCAATACTCAAGTAAAAAGAGACAAACCATCCACAGATAAGGTAAAAACTGGGGGGGGGGGGGGGGGGGAAGGGGTTCAACAGACAGCATAGAAAAAATTGAAGATTTGTGGAGGAGACAAGAAAGAGGGGCACTAATGAAAATCAAGAATCTTAAAGTTTTGCTTTTTATGTTTTCCAATCATAAGATTGTCAACATTGAACCTCAAAATGAAGCTCACACATAAAAAGGGGTTGCTTTAATACTCAACTAAAATTAGAAATCAACCATAGATAAGGTCAAAAGCAGGAGAAAAAGGAAAAAGGGGCTGAGCAAGATTGAAGATTTATGGAAGAGAAAAGAAAGAGGGTGCCAATAGAAAAGCCTTCATGGGTTCAACAAGATCCTGAATATTCTTTCACTTTATCACATTAACCCTTTTAACTTACCAAATGATAAGCATATTCAATGTAATCTCACAAAGTGATGTCTGAGGAGAGTAACTATAAGCAGAGCTTACCCCAAAGGTAGAAATTTTGTTTCTGAACCCCCAATTCAACTTACCAAACTACCACACTAATGAAAATCAAGAATGCTAAAAGTTTCTATCTTTATGTTTCCTATCAACACTGAACCTCAAAATCTTAAACATAAATGAAAATCAAGAATCTTAAAGTTTTGCTTTTTATATATTCCAACCATAAGAATGTCAACATTGAACCTCAAAATCAAGCACACACATCAAAAGGGGTTGCTTTAATACTCAACTAAAATGAGAAATCAACCATAGATAAGGTGAAAAACAGGAGAAAAGGGGTTGATGAGAAGAGCAAGATTGAAGATTTATGGAAGAGAAAAGAAAGAGGGTACCATTGAAAAGCCTTCATGGGTTCAACAAGATTGACAAGATTAGCATACTGCTTAATGAGTTGATCAATCTGTTCAGGTGGGATCCCATCTTTGAACTTTGCTAGCAAAATGTGCTTCACAACTCCTCCTTTGCCACCCTCCATTTCTATTTTCTCACTCTTCTTCTTTGACTAGACAAGCAAAAAATGTGGAGAGGAAAGGGTCCTTTGCTTGATTATATAGTAGTAATCAATCCACCTGTCCCAACTCATCCCAAACTCTCTCTCTCTCTTTGTACTAATTTTAAAGAATCTGACATTTTTCAAAAATCTGATTATTATAATTATTTAAAAAAATTCAATTAAGTATTTTTTTAAAAAAAATGTATTATCATATTCGTTAGTTGAATTATTATTTAGAACTGTTTGATATATTTTTAGAGATTACTTCAGAATTTGGAGAAAACATGTGTGGAATTAAAATTTTCTTGAAAATATTAGTTTTGGTACACATAATTGCTTTATTTGATAGTTTTAAAAAATAAAAAAGTTGTTTATCATTATAATCAATGAGTATATAATTTAAATAAATTTCAACTATAAATTTCTATATAGTACACATGACATGAATCTATAAGGTTATTGAACAGTACTTGACCTAATTATACTTGTCTGAATCTTTATTCAGTTATTAAATGATTGAACATGTGGGACTAATTTCCTTACCTAATTAGTTGACATTTATAAAAGAAAAAACTTACGCGATTAAGTAAATTTATATTATTATTTAATTATTTATTATAACTATAATTTGTTATAACTATGACTTGCGACTAACACTAATCACTAGTTATGTGGGCTAACTTTGAGTTTATATAATTAGTTACGTTTGTACAATTCGCACCATATTTGTATAGTTCACAACTAACAATTCTTCATTTGATTTATAATTGTATACGATAATTTGTATTTGTATATGACGATGATTTCCTTTAATTTTTCAATTTAATTTGTTATCATATATATTCAATTTTTTTGTTTATGACTTTTTAAAGTTTGTATAAACATGTAGTTCTCGGATTTTATAATATAATTTATATAATGTACAGTTTGTATAATTGTTTAAAGTTAATATATATATGTTTGTATCAATTTGTTATTTTGAGTTTTACCATATTTGTACAATTCAAGACTTTGTATTACTTTATTATACAAATGTACTAGTGAATATAGAGTTATTGCCCCTCTCTCGCTCGCGTCTCTCCTCCCTCGCCAAATCTCGCTTGTCTCTCTCCACCCTCTTCCAATTTCGCTCGCCTCTCTCCGACATCTCCGAATTTCGCTCGCTAGAATATACAAATACATATGTATATATGTATAACATACAATTATCTAACCAATATACATATACAATTCACTTGTCTCCCCACTCTCTGCCTTTTCTCGCTCACATCTCTCCTCCCTTTCCCAATCTCACTCGTCACTCTCATCCCTATAACATATGGCTATGAATCTTAATTAGCAAATAGCTATGAAGCGTAATTAGACTATTTTTGAGTGGATACATGTGAAAGATCTTTTTTTATAAAAACACTAAAAAAGGGAAGCAGGTGCAGGATCATCGTTTTTTCAAATTGGAAAATTACTTGGATGACTACCCTTTAATAAATAATTACTAATTTTAGCGATACTTTTTATTTATTACCATTTATAGTAGTACATTGCAATAATATGTTAAATATGCAATCTATATTAAAAGTGAATTATGTATTCAATATATATGTATTATAACTATTTTTTAAAAATATTTATGTTGGTTGGTAAGAAATAGACACATTGTATTAACTGTATTAAAATGTAGAATAAATGTATTATCCAACAATAAAATTTGTATTATATGTGAATAATAAATTGTTCTTTGTAATATGTATTAAAATTATATTATAAATATATAAAAAGTGAGATCAAGTAAAAAAAATATATTATTACTATAAATGGTAAATAATTTTTTAATATAATATATTTATGTAAATTTTTCTTTGAAATTCGCAATGTTTGTCATGATACTTTTAATTTTTTATATTTGTTTTTTGTAATAATAATATAATATTAACTATTTAGCATTAATATTCGAAACAAAAGGTAAAATATAGATAAAAAGATGAACAAATAAATCAAAATTTTAATATATAACATTGTAGATATCTGCTACACTTAATTAAGTAGTATTTATTTGATATGTTTTTACGGTAAAAGAATCATTTATATAGTTCAAATTTAAAATTAACAATTTTTTTTTATATAAAATAAACTATGAAATAATTAAGTTATGAATATGAAATATATTTTTCTTAAAATGGAAGACTTAAAAACATTACGCTAAGCAACTCAATATGAGAATAAACACACAACTGAAACTGACATGTTAACAATCAACGATATTGCTTATTCCCCTTTCTTATATAGTATACGTGAATTATGAGTTAAATCTTACTTATTTAACGAAAAGACTAATATTTTTTTAGTGATAAACATTATCACATGTATATGTGTATTTAAAAATCCTAATCGCCTTTTATCTCATACAATCAAATAACACATACATTTATGACATATACATGATATTTTATTTAGATATATGTATTTTGCTATGTTTTAAAATTAAAATATCATTAATAGCGTTAATTTATGATATTTTTATTTTTTTTAAAAAAAAATTATCATAGTATTAATTTTTTCTAAAAAAATAATAATATAATTGGTAGGTTTAGCGACCATTTTGGCATCAATTGCAGCGCCGAAAGCCGCCCATAAAATACAAAAGTAATTTTCTACATTCATATTTGAGTTTCCCATTTAGAAGAAGAACTCTCAAATTCATGGTGAAAATTGAAGTTTCAAAATGTCACTGAGATTATTCGACATCGGAAAATTCGATCGGAAAACAAGTTTTACTCTATGGAAAATCAAAATGCACGCCGTCCTTGTGCAAAACAGTTTACATAAACCTTTAACCGGAGAAAAACCGATCGACATGAAAGCCGATCAATGGAAGGAGATCGATGAACAAGCTCGATCTCTAATTTATTTATACCTCGCAGATGAAATTTTGCGCCAAGTAATTGAAGAGAAAACAGCAAAACAAGTTTGGGATAAATTAGAAGCGCTGCATTTGGAGAACATTCGAGTAAACAAGCTGCTTAAAAAGCATTGTTTGTATTCTCTTCGAATGAAAAAAGGTACTACTACTGCTTCTGTTACTTCTCATATCAATGATTTTGAATCGATCGTAACAGATCTGGAAAATTTAGATGAGAAAATTGACGATGAGACGAAAGCGTTGTTGTTATTGCGTACTTTACCTTGTTCGTATGAAGATTTTGTTGATGAAATTGTAGATGGTAAAGATGCTATTTCATTTGATGAAGTTAAATCTTCATTGTTGAAGATTTCTTCAACTGAAAGTTCATCTAGATCCAGAAATGGAGATGTAGTGTGTTGGAATTGTGGTAAAATTGGTCATGTTAGTAGAAATTGTGATTATTCAAATTCGAAAACGGATTCATGATTTGAAGTTTGATCAATTTTTAGTATGATAATAATTGAGTTTGGATCTAAATATTTGTGTGAATTATTACCGTAATAAAAGCTATTGAATTTTCGTAGTGTTTACCCGTTCTTTTGATGGCTATAAGTTGTAACGTATGTTTTATGAGATATGTATGGTTGATTATAACGAAAGTATTTTTTTGATAAATATAATATTTAAATAGTTCAATACTATTTTATTATTTTAATCAAATTTCCTAAATAACAAGTTATGAATTTTTAATTTTTGTCAAAACTCTATAATTACGGGTCGTGTGTTTTGCTCTTCTAACGTGTTAGATGATCAACTATTGTTCATGTTCTAGGAATTTGTTCAATATCTATTATTCCATTAAAGTTATATCTTAATGCTCATCTAAAATAAAATAAAAAAGTTCTTTTTAAAATAGATCGTATCGTATTAGGTCTATCATGTATGTAAATTATATATCCTACTACTTTCCATGATCAATTATGCACTTAATCCATTGAAATATTTTGATATCCTTGACAAAGTCATACTTCAAAAAAAAAAAATGTTTAAAGTTTTATGAATTTTGTAATTTCATCGCTTCCATCTGAATTATTACAAAAGGAATGAATTTATATTTTTTCTTAATTTTTTTTTGGTTAAATTTTGTATAATAGCAAACTATTAATTCAAATTAAATGATATAAACATACTTTAATTTAACTGTACCACATAATAAATTGTTACTATTTCGTCTCTATTCAGGTGAATCTCATTCACCACTCTCGTTTTCTCCCTTCCCTCTCTCGCTTTTATACAAAAGCAAATGTATACAATGCGTTGTGTTTGTATAAAGCGAGAGAAATTTTATATATATATATATATATATATATATATATATTTTATTTTTTTTTCATTTCTCTCCCATATCTCACTTGCCACTCTCACCTTTTCCTCTCTCGCTAATACAAACAAAAATGTATAAATTGTGTTTCTATTTATATAAAGCGAGAGAAAGTTGTATATACACATGCAAATACATATATTTTTTGTATATACAAACACAAATTTTACAATTGATCTTTTGTATATGTATTCAGAAACAGAAACAAATTATATACATTTATATACATATTTATGTTTGCTACGGAACCCATTATGCAAATTATAGCAAATAAGGTGTTTGTTATATATGAAAGTTATCCAAGTTTAAATAAGTCCCAAATAAGGTGTTTGTTCCCTGGGCCCAAAATAACCCAAGCTTAGCTAAAAAAGTCCACATAATCATAAAGCCCAAATACATTTTGACCAACATCTAAGAAATGAACATTGATAGTCCCAGCCCATTTCAATTCTGAATTCTCTTGAAACTTCAAAATTGCTCTTATAATTCGGGCACTAGATATGAAAGGGGTCCGATTAAATTCGGAGCTAGTTTTAGAAATGGAATCGAACAATTAAGAGATATAAATGAGAGATTTGGAGCTTTTATAGCATCAACATCTTATTCTTTAATAGCAAGCGCAACAACAAGTACACTGCAAGATCCATTGTTAGGAACAACACTTCTAACATGATTTTTACCATTTCAGAACCCAAAACATATGATCACCGATGAAGTTATCTCAATCATCCATCACATTCAATGTTAGTTTACGTATATTATATAATCTCTTTTTATTTTTATATGTCAATTATTTTAAAAGTAGATTCACTTTTGTTTGTCACTTCTAATGTATCAAGAACAGATAAATCAATTGAAAGTGAACGAAGAGAATATATTTATCGCTTCCATGGGAAAGATAAACTATTTCAAAATATAAGAGTGAACAATAACAATAACATATTCAGTGAAACCTCACTAAGTGATCAGGACTGAGAAGAATATAATATAGGCAGACTTTACTAATGCCTCGAGAAGGTAGAGAAGAGTGGACAATGAATTTTAGAAACATATTCTATAGGAAGGTACGTGGGATATACACATATTTTACTTTCACCTCCTAGAAGTAGAGGAACTGTTTCTAGTAAATCTTCGATCCTCTCAAGTAAAATTATTATTCAACGCATTAGGTATTAACTCCTATATTCGGATTAGCAAACCAGAAACAATAGACACAAGTAAAATGTTATGATGAAATACTGACAATAAACTGAATCTTTTATAATGGTTTCTGGTAAAATTTGAAAAGAAAAATAATTCATTGACAATAAAAAAGAATTAGAATTTTTAACTAGACTTGACCATCTTTGAAATGATATTAATTCTTTTAACATTAGAAGCATCTGTAATGGAAGTAGATATATGTCCACTCAATTATTAATTATTTGCTTATAATTTTCACCACAATTATACAAATTACACTTAATTAGGTCTTTTTACAATTGATACACTTTTGTTTTTTTTTCTTTCCCTTTGACTCTTTAACATTGAGTTAGATATTTTGCAGATTAACTAGAGTGTATAATATCTTTTCTTTCTCTAGAAATTAAATTCTAGTAATAGTATTTAGTAATTGCGTATTTTTTTAAATTTGTTTTTGTGTTTTTTGATATTTGTTGTTTAATTTTACTCTATATTTCGATATTTTTTTTCTTGCAAACTTTTCTCGAATAGTTTCTCTTTTTCGAGTCGTGTAATTTTTAGAAATAACTTATCTACTCCTTAAAGATAAAAGTAAGATTATGTACTTACTACACTGTTCAAATTTCACTTATTACACTGAGTATGTTATAATTATTTTAAACTCAATCTAATGTGTATTAGTGTATATACTTGTATTGTATTTATCAATATAATTCAAATTAAGTTTCTTATTATATAATAATGTTTTTATGATAAGAGTAAGATTATGTACTTATTACACTGTTCAAATTTCACTTATTACACTAAATATGTTATAATTATTTTAAGCTTGATCTGATGTGTATTAGTGTATATACTTGTATTATATTTATCAATATAATTCAAATTATGTTTCTTATAATATAATGTTTTTATGATATAGTTTATTTTTATCTTCACTTCTTTAAATACATCTAATTGATACCATTCACAAAAAAAAATAAAAACAAAAAATCTAAGTAAGAGTTAAATCCAAATCAAATGGTCAACTCTTACTAATTTCCATTTTGTCTTTTGAATAGTGAGCTATTAATTAGCTTTTGTTGCATAGGTAGAGGTGACAAGCTAAGTTCATGTACCTTGAAAAGGCTTTTAAAATTAACAATAGTGATTAATTATTTTGATTTATTTACTTTTAATATTTATCGAAAATAATCATTCGATCATTATAAAATAAGGATAAAATTGTATATATATTAGTATCTATTAGGATATTTCAATTATAAAAGGGAAAATACCCAAGTACCCCCTCAATCTATGCCCGAAATTCCAGAGACATACTTATACTATACTAAGGTCCTATTACCCCCTGCACTTATTTTATATGTAATTTTGTACCCCTTTTTAGCCTACGTGGCACTAGTTCAAAAAAAAAAGTCAACCATCGTTGTGCCCACAAGATAGTGCCACGTAAGCTAAAAGGGGGTAAAACATTATTAATAAAATAAGTTCAAGGGGGTAATAGGACCTTAGTATAGTATAAGTGTGTCTCTGAGATTTTGGGCATAGGTTGAGGGGGTACTTGGGCATTATCCCATTATAAAATTATACTGAATATATTATTATTATTGATTAATTAATTAATTTCAAGAAACCAACATTGATCTCTTTTTAATTAACTAAAACGAATTTAATTAACTCGAAGATTAGAAATATAATCCTTTGTTGACAATGTCTTTGACTATATATGTTGACAACTAGATCATATTTAGGTTTAAACCTAGGATAAGAACAAAGAAAAAAAATTAGAAATTAAATAATATGCTGTGTTTAGTGGGATATAATAATAATAATAAGTGAATTGAAAATTTTCAACAAATATAGTGCTTTAAATAAACAATTAGGGCTGTAGTTTATTGGATTATTATTGGTTTATCAAACATTGAGAAAATATTTACACAAATCGGATTAATTATTTATAAAGTACATATTCAATGTGAATTGTTAGTTGTATCTGAACTCATAATTTTCTAAAGGTGACATATATATATATATATATATGTAAAATCTGATTAAAATGTTTAGAAATATTATATTTGAACTCATAAATTTATAATACATAAAGATTAGCTAAATATTTTAAATAAGTTTTCAAGTCGATCGTTCTCATATTAATATAATGAAAAAGGATAAAAAATTTACAATATCGATTAAAGTTCATACTGTTTAACTTTTAAAAAGCAAAACATGATAAGTAAAAATGAATAATGAAAATATTAAAATCTACTTAATCCTTAGAAACTATAAAGCTAGACAAGAAGTATATATGTAAGATAAAAATTTAATTCATATAACACTAATGATTAATTATGTTAATGTTGAAACTTTTTAGAAACTGAATATTAGTTAAAGTTAGATTAAAAGTAATACTATATTTATATTAAAGTTGAATATTTTGTGCTCTGCTAATGACAGGCATGTCGTGTTCATACTTGACAAAATTTTGTTCCCTAACTTTTACTGTTTTACATAATAAAGTCACAAATTAACTTATTTTTTTATTACAATATATATTTATACATCATATTTTTTATTGTAACAATTTTTTTTAAAAAAAATTTAAATATTGATAGTGATGTATATATTGGACTATTCATGAAGAACACGCATCTTAACATGTGATTTTGGAGTTTTTTTTGGTCATAGATGACCATGATGCAAGTGGCTCGAGGATCGAGGAGAGTTAGAAGCACGATTACGAGTTTTTTTAAAGATCTTTTATTATAAATTTTTTAAAAAGATTGAAGTAGAAAACGAAAATACGAATTTATTTAAGTTAATTTATACCATGTGAAATTAAACACATTTTATCATATTATATCGTGTATGTTCAGAGGCGAATCTAGAGTGATGGGAGTAGATTTTCGAAAACTCAGTAACTTTCATCCATATTATTCTGTATTTATCTTTGATTTTTTTTAAAAAAAAAAATTAATAACAAAGTAACCTCTTGATTCAAAAAATAAAACTTGTTTAAGGTTTATTACTTATTCCTCTTGGTAATAAAATAAGTCATAAATTTTAAACTTATAATGTGCCTATATGTGTATCTTTCTTTTATACTACAAATAAATCAAACATCTAAAATAGAATATACTCACTAAATAGTTTTATTATTTTTAATTTTAATCTAATATAACTTGTTCACAAATCAAACAAAGACTCGATAAATATACACGCTTAGTTGGTTGTCATTTTTGGCAATATTTGAAAGATTTTATCATTTTATATTGGAGGATTACACGTTTATCATATTAATATAAAGTATAAAATATGAATTATCCTTGATTCTTTTAGCTCCTTTGAATCTATAATAATTAGAGTTAGGTCTAATAGGAAATAAACTTTCCTTTTTTGGTTATGTCATATATATGAACTTTGACTCATATCTCAAAATATAGCATATATGGTTAATCGATACGTAATTAGAATTTAAAATTTATAAATTTAAGTTAATAATTGATAATGTTTAATTATTATTTTAATAATAATCACAAAATTTGGATCTAAATTATTAAGTTCAGTTGAATCTATATAAGGAAGCTAGCGATCTTGCTGCGTTTGAATATCCGTGGCGGAGCTAAAATATTGTAAAACATATATTCATATCATGTTTATAAGAAAATATTTTTTTTTTTTGTATTTATTTTGAATTCCTATTATAAGGTATTGGCTCCACCACAGTTGAACATTGATGCTTAACTAAGTAAAATTCTTGAAATAAAGTTTAGTTGACTGTCATTTAAAGTAAGGTTTTTTCGAAATAGACATATATCTAGATTATACTTTTTTCCCAAGAATTATATGGTTGAAAACGTGTGATAATTTTAGATTGAATAGTATATCTCGAGAAATGTCTCATTAACTATTTATCAACAATAATTCGTAAGAGTTGCTGAGTTGAGACACAATATAAGATATTTCATAAGGATGGTCAGGAATTGATTATATTATTTATATCGTTAACATTTTTTCATTCAAGCTCGTCAGACTAACCTTTTTTAGTTCATGTTATATTTTATGTGATTTTCGAGATATTTTATACAAAACAATTATACTATATATATATATAAAAAATAACGACTATAAATCTTTTAAACGATTCCAACAAAAACACTAATCAATATAGGGTGGTGGATCACAATTCACACATTTTTTTCTTGGGAAGTTACTTGTCCTCTCTCTCACACATACACATCATGTGAGTTATTTTCAAATGTCAATTTTTTTTTTCTTGTTTTTTCACTAGCTTTTATTTCAAATACATTGTATTTAATTTCCAAAAAGGAACCAATATATATTGGACCACAAAACTTTTTGTATAGTTTTGGTATGGTGAAGTAGAAAAGACATAAAAATGTGTGGCATCATACTATATTGTCACAAATGACATCATACTATTGTTGTGGAATGATGTATGATTGTAGCACATGATCAAGCATAAAGAAAATTCAATAATATCAAAATTTGACGAGGTTCGTTCAATTTAACTCTGAGTTTTTTGGAATTGGATTGTAATAAGGATCCATTAGACACATAGTTAATACATGTTTCAATAGTTTAACGCACCCTCAAAACTTATACTAATACTTCTCCGTTTATCTTTTTTATTTCTAATCATATATCGTCAAGAGTGAAATCATATGAACTGAAAAACTTTGTTCAATATTTTAAGATGTAATTTTTCATTATATTAATAGGTGAATGATTTATATTGTTTTTCAATATCTAGATTTTAAATTTTGAATAAAACTGATTTAACTTAACTTTGAAAATTGATCAAATATAACTCTCGTAACATCAAACATGATAGGTAAAAACGAAAAGAGAGAATAAATAATATCTTTTACCCTTTGCAAGATTTCTTGACTATTTATAAATTAAATAATAGAAAATAACCTTTTAAAAACCATATATGAAATGAAGATCTTTTGAATTTTAAAATAAAGATATATTATTAAAAAAATTAAAATTTAAAACTACTCCTTTCGTCCGATATTATTTGTCATGATTTTTATTTTTAGAGTCAAATTATAAAAACTTTGACTAACATTTTAAAATACATTTTTTAATAATATTAATATGGCAAAAATTGTAATTTATAGTACTTTTCATATAGTTTTAGAATATCTAATTTTTTTGTTTAAAATATCGAATTAATGTGATTTAATTACTGTTCTATGTATATTATATCTTAATATACAAAAATAAATAAAAAATTACTTACTATTAATGGATGATTATTTTTGTTTCTTGAATCAATGACGAGTCGTTTAAAGTAACGTTTTATACCTTGAAAAATTGGAAAAAAAAATATTAGTTGCAATTAATTTTAATTGTCGCTAATGTGTAATTTTGGTGTCAATTAGCATTTTTTGTATTTATCTTTAAAGTCTTTACGGATATAGATTTTAATGACACTTAACTAATGTTAATAAAGACTTTAATCCTTTTTATTAATGTTAATATTTAATGCCGCTAAAAGTTATTTTTATTGTAGTGATATAATGACACTGCTTCAGATTTCTATTATTCTTGTTTATTTGCAAAAACTAACATTGATTCTAGAGGAAGTTACACAGTGATCGCTCGATCAAAATTATTTATATATTGTGTTATTTTGATTGGCAACTATTTAAGTCAATTTCCTTTTAATTTTTTTTATGTAACAATATCGACCTTTTGTTGCTAAAAGTTTAATTCTTAAAGTTATGAAAATATGGCTAGACTTTTTAGTCAAAATTTTGTGCAAAATTTGCATAATATATCATTATATTCATAAAAAGTAAAACTTCATAGAGTTAGATAAATTAAAAGAATATAATCTTCAAGATATAGCAATAAGCAAATTCAACATCTTAAAGTATAGTGCATAAAATTGAGCAAAATAATAATATTCGCTAGGTAATGTCTATATAAAAAATATGTATACTATTTTAATTATGTATATCATATATTAATATAAAAAAAATTACCGTTATTGTTTATCATTTTGATGAATAACTATTTATTTTGATTATTCTCTAATTTCTATACCACTTGGGGGGGAGGGGGGTTAATTTAGAATTTAATGGGGGAAAAAAGTCTACGTAGCTATTGCTAGATAGATAGATAGTGTAATGAGTATAAATAATTAATTCACATAAAATAAGATGTATGGATAACCCAGTAGTTTGAGCTTGGAACTTCCATATTGGAGGTCTTAAATTCGAAATTCCTTGTCATCAAAAGCAAGGGATTGGGCTTCTAGGTCGAGCTCGTCGCACTATGTTTACTTAGTGCGGGTTACCTCCTCTATGTGATATTCGAATTATTATATAGAAAGGAGAATTTTACCTTGTGTGTATCCAAAAAATAGTGACTGTGAATTTTCGTTGTCATAAAAAAAATATATTTAGAGTATAATTTGGGTTGGCCTAGCAATCCTTTTTGAATTCTAAGTTGTTTGTTGTTTATACAATTACAAGTGATTTTATAACAATTTAAATGTTAGTCATAAAATATTAATTTTTCTACACTTAAATCTGACTTTTATTAATGTAGCATCCCCAATACTCTTATACTTTTATTAATGAAAATATACATTAATTAATTCATTAAAAGTTGAAAATTGTTGGCGCAAAGTATCCTTGATATTACATTTGTTATTAGTGTGGTCGACTATTTTATTTTTTATATTAGTAGGAGCCATCCCCTATATATATATTTATATATTAGCAATTAATATAAATATATAGAAAGAAATAGTCATTAAATTTAAGGCACAACTCAAATAAATGTAAAGAATTTTCAACGAAAAATCAATCGAAAACATTATCAATGAATTTCATCGAAAATTAGCAATTTTTAATAGTGAACAAAACTTGACAAGGATGTGAGCATCATCACATCATTAAGTGGTGGATACAATAGGATGTATCTACGAGTTCATCGAAAATCAATAACGTACACGTAATCAATAAATTTATTAAATATTCAATAGTGAATTCAATTTTTACTATATATTAATTTGAGATCGTTATAAGAATTAATAAGCTTCAAGTTTAGGATTTTCTTATACTTCAAATCTTTTCAAATTTCTTGATAATTTTTTAAAATCAAATTCGAGATATAATTTCTTTTTTGTTCTTTTTAGAAGGGCATAAAGTTGATCAACTTACACATTTTTATTTTAGTAACTATATGTATTTACATTTTAAAGTCCTATTTTATTGATATTTTACTTCTTGCTCATGATCATTAGTTCTAAGGCCTAGACTAGAATAATTTGGGGTCACACTATGAATAGTGTGGGATTTAATTAATTTAATGAACTATAAATATTCCACACTGGAAGGGGGATAAAGTACATTATTTTTGAGTACTTAAATTAATTTCCAAAATATTTAGACTTCAATAGTATATGCCTATGCAGATATCTCTTTTATTATATAATATAATATAAATTAATTAATAATTATGAGGGTACACAAATGATAGTGGGCTAAAAAATTTAAGTTCATTAATTAAAAAAAAAATAGTAAATAGTTCATTAAATTATCAGCCATTTTGTGTTTTATGTAAATTATGCTCATGCATCTCCAATTTAGTTCATACTTCATTGAGAAAATCATAGTTATATTATTTAAAAGTTTGTAATGAAATATGTTATGAAAAAAAGAAAAAGAAAATTCATATTTGCTGAAAAAAAAATGTAATATAAAATGTCCTCAACTGTATCTAGATATATCAAGTTGTTCAATTACCCTTCTGAACTTATTTTATAAGCAATTTTCTATCATTTTTCGGCCTTTGTGACACTAGCTTAAAAAAAGAGTCAACCAACATCGGGCCCACAAGATAGTACCACATAGGCCGAAAAGGGGTAGAAAATTATTAATAAAAATAAGTTCAAGGATAATAGGACATTGATATAGTATAAGTGCGTCTATAAAATTTCGCACATAGATTAAGAGGATACTTGTTCATTATCCCTAATTAAATAATATTTTTTATTTAATTAATGTGATTTGTCGATTTTATTTATATATATATATATATATATATAGAAAACTCAGTTATTTATAGAAAGGTAAATTTGGAAATGATTAATTAATACCTTTTAAATTATTTTAAAACCATTTAATTTGAACTAAATACAAAGATTAAAACACCTTATAATTAATATGAACCTGAGGTGGGTATAAGTTATAATATCTTATGTTGTTAACTAATAACATAAATATAATATGAGGAAAAACAATGCTCTTAATTTGTTAACACAAGAAGTAAAATACTCATTTTCACTTGTTCAATATTTCAAAAATAATTTTATTTTTACTTGTTAATTTTAACATATTTAAAAAAATATAATTATTTTCTTAACGTTTTATCGTCTATATTATTTAAATCTTTGTTAACTTACTTCCCAAACTTAATACTATACAACATAATATTGTGATAATATTATATTAAAAATACTTATACCAATTCATTTTTTAAAAAAAGTGTAATTTTTTTTTAAATAAACAAATAAAAAATAAACGAATAAAATATTAAATACGTCGATGAAGTAGAAAAGAAGAAAGTCAATATTAAAGTGCTTTAATCGAACTATAGAATTAAAAAGTTGAAAATTAAAGTTTTTCTCCTTATTGCGGCTTTGTGGGATACATAGTATTATTATTACAACTATAGACTTTTTTTTTTTTTTTATATAACTTCTAAATTCTTCTTTCCATCACATGCCACTTTTATTTTCTAACACAATTTTTTCAAACTTCTCCCCACCTTTTATTTTTAATTTATTTTTTAAAATCTTTATAAAGTCCCATCAACTTCTATGTCCTCATATACTAATCCAATATTCATTTCTCTTCTTATATTATATCATATAAAATTTCTCTCTCTTTTTTCTCTATTTGTACATTTTTGTAACATTCAATTAGTTTCTTCATTTTGAGTAAGCAAAAACAAAAAAAAAAGAAGTTTAGATGGATTATCATGGTCAGAAAATTGAAGTTATATCGGGACGAGGACGAGAAGGAGGACGAGGAGATAGTAAGGAAGAAATTAAGGAGGAAGAAATTGTTATGGATCTTCGAAGGGGTCCATGGACCGTTGAAGAAGACTTTACACTTATCAATTTTATTGCACATCATGGTGAAGGTCGTTGGAATTCTCTTGCACGTTGTGCTGGTAATTATATATCTTTATTCTTTTTGTTATTGTAGATCGTAGAATTTACTAAAAACCTTTTACATTTGATTACTCATGAGAAGTTGAACATACTTGTGTAAGGCATGTTAAGGAATAAGTGTTTACTACTATGAATTTTTATTATTAAAAGTTTGAATCCTGAATTTCTGGTTAATAAATCATGGTTATCGAGTTTGTTGAATTAGTAATCTTTCTTCGAGAAACCATTTTTTCTTTATTGCAACATGTATTTCTTTTTCTTTTCTTTTTGTATAATAAGACAATATCTTCACATAGATAAATATTCGAATGGATATGTTGTTGTATAATTTTATTTCTTTCTTTACAATTAGGTAATTTAAAGTGTTTCTTTTGGGTGGGGTGTAGAAGTAGTAGTTTTAAAGTAAGTATTTGTGTGTTTCAAAGGTAAAATATTTTGTGCATCATATTGTCTTTTATTAATACTTTGTTTTTGAAATATGCTTTTAACTTTAACTTTGGCAAAATTAGTCATGAGAAGTTTATTATAATTAATAAATCGTTGTGGTTCAATTAATTAAACAGGTTTGAAGAGAACAGGGAAAAGTTGTAGATTACGATGGCTTAATTATCTTCGACCAGATGTTCGACGTGGTAATATTACTGTTGAAGAACAACTCTTGATTCTTGAATTGCATTCTCGATGGGGCAATCGGTATGTTCACTCTCAAACTTGTGTATAATTACGAATTAATTTCACGTATAATCATTACACTATATTCGTAATAGTACCACATTAAAATAACTATGAAACTATGTGTTATTTGCTACTAATAGTAACTTAACTATAATAGTGTTTAATATGATTTTCTTTTCTTTTATGTAGTTGGTCAAAAATCGCTCAACATCTCCCTGGAAGAACAGACAATGAGATAAAAAATTACTGGCGAACTCGGGTACAAAAGCATGCAAAACAACTCAAATGTGACGTGAATAGTAAGCAATTCAAAGATACCATGAAGTATCTTTGGATGCCTAGGTTAGCCGAAAGAATACAAGCCGCCGCGGCTACTTCCAACCCAACGGCAGCTTCTTCCTCCGGCCCCACCACCACATACATCCAAAGTCAAGAAATTCAACATCTACTACCAAACATGAACCATCATGTACCCGAATACTTACCTATCCAACTGATGAATATCGAAAAAACAAACAGTCTTAATTATTCAGCAACTTCAACGTCATCGGATAATTACTCATCCGACCTCACTGATGGTTGCTACAATTTCTCAATTAATCAAAGCAATAATCAAGATCATTCTCATGTTAATCAAAGTACTAATCAATTGCTCTATGAAGAATCAACAATTAATCCCACAAGTTATAATTTTCACCCTGGATTTCAAGGATTCCAAGAAGTGGATCAACAAAACAATACACAATGGATGGAAAATCCATGGAATATTGAAGATATGTGCTTCTTACAACAATTGAACAATGACATGTGATAAAAAAAAAAAAAAATATATATATATATATATATATATATACTATCCAAGAGCACCTCAAGAGGTTGGAGATTCATATAGAGAAATATTTTCATCATTAATCACACCATAAAAGCATCTAATTTTTTTAAAAATTCTTATGCAACACATTTGTAGCTTTTATGTACCAAATTTCAATCAATTTCTTAGTTTTATGTTTTTTTTAAATAAAAATACAATATATGTGTACATTTATTTTAGATTTACTTTTATCGATGAGTTTCTTAAAATATATATATGTGCTAGTAGAAAATGTAGAACTTCTAATGCTAAATTAAAGAAACTTTTTTTTTATAATATTGAGATGAGAGGATTGTGTGTTAGAGTCAACGCCAATTGTAGATGGGGTCTTCGATTGATTTATATAATTTTTGGATGATTCTCATCTCATGAGCTAGCTGTTTTCGAAGTTATATATGTTAGATTATGATATTAGAGTTAGTTAGACTCATTTCGACTTCTATTTTATTCGATGTTAGATTTCATATTATATTTTTCATGTTCTAGATTTTCAACTCTCTAAGTGTGAATTACAGTCCGGGCTTACGTCGATTATGGATGGGGTCTTTGGTCTATTTTAACTTAATTTTAAATAACTCTTATTTCATGAACTAACTTCTAAAATTGAATTAGATTCAAAATTCGTTTCTTATATATATATATATATATATATATATATATATATATATATATATATATATAAGTCATACAAATCTTAACCATTGATTGTCTTACATTGTTAACGCTTCAGATGTTTGATTGTAATTGTGTAAATATCGCGTTAAACTCCTACATCAATAGTGAATGAAGTTTTTAATCTCTTTATATAATCTCAGATTATTATCTTCATTTTATGAACAGACTTTTAAAATTAAGCTAAGCTTATAAAGTCCCTTTCTCATCACACAATACTAAAAATTCAAATACAATTGGACACAAATCCTTTTTTTCTATATTTGGAGTTATTAATTTAATATACTTAGGATGGAATATTCTAAAAGGGGATAATATTATTTTTTTGTATATAATAAGAGAGAGTGCATAATTAATTGGCTCTACTATTTTTAACAGTAAAACGTCTTTGTTGCTTGTTAATATAAATATTAATAATCTTAGACCAAAGTCATGGAATTTTAAGAAAACAGTCTATGGGGTCTGAACCAAATTAAAAGACCTTAGTCTTCATTCTAGATTAATTAAAGTGAAAAAAAAATAAAATACGTGGTATATTCTTAGCTACATGATTTTGTATATAATTTAAACCTAGTTGCTGCAAATAATCATATAATAAAAAAAATATCTCAAAAAATGCATCTATATGAAGTTTTCTTAATTTTTCTTCGGTGAAAGGTCGTAAATAAATTTTATTTTTTACTTTTAATAATAGGCGATATTGATCATTCTAAATTTAACGAAAAAAAACTTAAATAAGCGCGATACAAATTGATAAAAAGACATGAATAAGATAGTTAAATCGATAATCTATGATATACAAGTCATAATAAATAGTAAAAATGAACAAAGATCTTAGGACAACTTTTATTTGAATCTTGTTTTGACCACAGAAAAAAAAAAGGTGTATGTGATACACAACATACTTTACGAATCTTATAAAATACCTTTAATTTTGTTAAATATTCTTTTTAAAACGAACAAATTAAAACGAAGGAATAGAATATCGCGGTGTGATAAAGAGCCATCACAAGTGGTCCAAAAGTTATAAGTGTGTTAGTTAGCTTCCATGTGTCCCTTTGAAAGTTGTAAGTATTAGACTATTTAGTAGTAGTTTTGTAGACTTCTTAGACTTGGAGTAATCCAAAGACTTATAAATTTAAGTATATGTAATTATATTAAGAGTATCTCTTTTTGTCGAAAAATTATTATTAGGGTTAATAATTTGACAAGACGAGTATACAGATATATCAGTTGTATAATTGTGTTGATTATGAGAATTAGTTTTTTTTTTTCACTCAGTGTCTGATGTTCACATGACATTTGATTAAATTTAAATTTGCACTAAAATATATCACATTAAGAATAAAACGCTTCATAACAAATGCGATTCAGTAGGCAAGGTATATAAATTACAATTGAGAACGAGGGTATACATATTTCAGATTTGCTTTGAATATCTTTTCTTTCGACTATCTTACGTCGTATATTTTCTGGACGAGCATTTTGTGAGATAATATTATGTATATTTTTATTATTGTTGCTGATATATTTTAAATGATTAATTTATCTATGGAATGAGTATTTGAGATTATATATAAAAAAAAATCTTAAATATAACGTGAGAGTTTTTTTACTATTACTAACTAACTTGTGTTAAATTTAATTTCGTTAACTCACTTAATTATAGTAAATTTACGTAATTTTAATTTACGTACTACTCGATGCGAATAAATATTTACTAGTCCCTCCTAAACAGTAGCAAGTTGTAGTAATCCACCATCTAGCAGGACCACGTAGCTGTAATGAATTTATTTTTTAAAATAAAAAATTCAATATTTTTTGCTGTAGACTTTTCTACAAATTGAATAGTTGTATTTTTTTTTAAAAAATAAAATAATTTTTTTTTATCATTTATATCGTATTGGGAGAGGAATCAATAAAATTTATGTAAAAGCTAAAAAGGTAATTAACTCTTTAATCTTATTTTTTTTCAAATTGATATGCAAAATTGACAAGTAAAAAATAAATATCTATTTTTAGTATTATGAATAAATAATAATAAAAATGAAAAATTATTTATTGAATTTGTATAGATTTTTTTTGTTTCCGTATTCTATTTCAAATGAGGTTATCATAAAATCATTACGTGAAGGTATTTGTTAATTAAAAGATGGGTTAATTCGTTAAACATTAATTAATTGTTATTAAAATTCTCTAATCCCTAAATTTGTCATTATATTCGAATTTAGGAAACTTTTATAGCCACTACTATTCAACAGAAAATACTTTTCCAACACGTAATAAAGAGAAGAAAAAAAAAGAATAGATGATTATCCTTGTACCCAACATTTTATTATCAATAAAACAAAATTATAAACTATTTTGTGTTATTTGAGCACTAATAACTATTATCTCGATTTATTTTTTACTTGTTTAATATATTGAATATAGATATTTATTTTCATTTATTCAATATGAAAATTAGAAAATTATATATTATTTTATATCAATTTTATCCTTATTATTAAGTTGTTGTTCGATAATAATTAAAGGTGATAAAATAAATATCTTTTTTATTATTTTTTAAAGATTATGGTAACTTAAATATAAACAAGTAGATAATCGAGGGTGTATAAATATTTGCACATAAAAAGTAAAATGATGCAACTTATTTACCTATTCCGTCCGTTTTCAAAATAAGTAATATTTTAATTTTTTTCATTATATTTCAAAAACTAAGGTGGTATCCTAGGGTTTCGAGAACGAATTGATCTTATTTTTCCAAAATTATCCTTGTTTAGATGACCAAGAACCATTTATTAACATCTCTTTGATGAGGGGTAAGTTAGTAAATACACTCGTTATTTCCGGAAGAGGGAAAGTATTAAAGGAACTATTGATTGTGTATACACTATAACAAAAATAATTTTTATTGGCAATAAATATATATATTTATAAACGATATAGTACATATATTGGATCCTAAACTTGACTTCAAATTTTAACTTTGACCTCCAACTTTTATAACGCACAAACAAGCACTTTAACTATCCAACTTTTAAATAAATAAACACATGAGTCCTATATGACACAATACACGTAGGTTACCACATAAGACAAAAAAATAACATGTAAGACATGTGTGTCTATTTATTTAACTTTATACAAGTTTAAGTTTCTACATGTGCACACTGAAAGTTGAAGGACATAAATGTTATTCGAAGTCAAGTTAAAACGCATATTTATGTACTAAGCCTTAATGAAGAGTGCTAAAACTTTTATCGACATTAATAATTGGATTCACTTTAGCTTATATGCTTTAGAAACATTTACAAAAAGCACTAACCACCAATCCACCACTAAACATATATATTTTGCGGTAATTAAATTATAATCGTTAATTAATTATCACCAATAGAACAAGGGTTCGCTCCGCAGCAGGTCTACAAGCAAGGTAAGTAGGTTTGCTCTCTACCTTCTCACGGTGGGATGGAAACAAGAGAGGTCAACTGGAGTGGAAGCCAAAAGACGGGGCCGAGAATCTGTGATCGATCCGAAGAACCACTAAATAGTAATAACTATATAGTGTAAGTTGTAACTATTTTTTAAATGGTCCGACAATATACATAATATTGATTGGTAACTTTGATAAATAATGACAAGTAACACCTTTTAATAAGTTAAATTAAAACGTAGTATATATATATATACTAATTATGCCTTAAGGTTGATGCTTATCACTATACGTCATTTGGTGCCTCAAAAAGAAATGCCATTTAAAGCACTTTATAATTGAAAAAACAAATCGAAAAAAGAAAATCAAATCAATTTATTTTTTTTCAAATTAAAAAGAACTTTTTCAAAATTAAAAAATTAATTAATATAAAATTAAATTGAAAAATCTAATGATCACCAAATTATGAAGTGGTATTACATATTGTTAGCTAACTAATTGGAAATTAAAATGAAATTAGGGTTGTGCTTGGCATTAAGAAAAAAATATTATACAAAAATAAGTGTGTTATTTGTTTATCTTTTTACGTTTGGTAGGTAGTAAGAAAATATTATTCTAAAAATATTCTATATAATCAAGATAAATATTATGCGGAGTGAAGAGATGTGGGATCATGGGCATAGCGTTAAAACTTATTCTTTAATTTTTTAGGATAATGCACAAGTACCCCCTCAATCTATGTCCGGAATTTCAGAGACACACTTATGTTATATAAAGGTCTTATTACCCTCTGAACTTATTTTATTAATAATTTTCTACCTATATTCATCCTACGTGACACCATCTTGTGGGCTCAACGCTAGTTGACTTTTTTTTCAAGCTAGTGTCACGTTGTCACGACCCAAATCGGGCCGCGACTCAAAATAGAAATCAATATATATCAAGTAATATCATAAAAGCAACTATGATACTCAACATGTAGCAACAACAAGTACTATATCATTAACAATTACCGTCAAGTTCACAATGAGGACTCAAGCCTCAATACCATACTCATTTGGGAATTATGTTCGTTAGATTGAGTATATTAACATCTTTCAAGATTCATTATCTTTATTTCTCTTGTGTCGGTACGTGACGCTCCGATCCCCCTAATTCTACGTGTCGGTTCGTGACACCCGTCCCACTAATTCTATGTGTCGGTTCGTGACACCCGATCCACTAATTCTATGTGTCGGTTCGTGACACCCGTCCCACTAATTCTACGTGTCGGTTCGTGACACCCGATCCACTAATTCTATGTGTCGATTCGTGAACCCGTCCCACTAATTCTATATGTCGGTTCGTGACACCCGATCCACTAATTCTATGTGTCGGTTCGTGACACCCGTCCTACTAATTCTATGTGTCGGTTCGTGACACCCGATCCACTAATTCTATGTGTCGGTTCGTGACACCCGATCCACTAATTCTATGTGTCGGTTCGTGATGTGTCGGTTCGTGACACCCGATCCACTAATTCTATGTGTCGGTTCGTGACACCCGTCCCACTAATTCTACGTGTCGGTTTGTGACACCCGATCCACTAATTCTATGTGTCGGTTCGTGACACTCGTCCCACTAATTCTATGTGTCGGTTCGTGACACCCGATCCACTAATTCTATGTGTCAGTTCGTGACACCCATCCCACTAATTCTATGTGTCGGTTCGTGAGACCTGATCCACTAATTCTATGTGTCGGTTCGTGACACCCGATCCACTAATTCTATGTGTCGGTTCGTGACACCCGATCCACTAATCTCATCACTTTAGTTCATCAAGCCTTCTTTCTTACCAAGGCATCATCAATCTCATTACTTTAGTTCATCACGCCTTCTTTTATACCAAGGCCTCATCATTAACAAAGAGATTAGGGATTTTCAAAATTTGGGATTCAATAACTTCATCATGCTTATATAATCACAATTATATAATTACATTCATGCAAGCATACAATTAAGCACATAGCAGGGTTTACAATATACATATCATTCGCTATTAAGAGTTTACTACGAGTATCGTAAGAGAAACCATAACCTACCTCCACCGAAGACTAGTGATCAAGCAAGAATTTCCCAAAGCCTTGTGTTTTTCCTCTTCGTTCGTCTCTCTCTATCGATTCTCCTTCTCTCTCTTTCTGTTCTTTTTCTTTTTCTTATTCAAACCCTCTTTCTTTTACTCTAATTAGCATATAATTAAGAATAAAAGATGGAAATAATAACCCACTAATTTACTCAAGGTTACCTCTTTTAACCCCCAAGTAATTAGACTTATTAACATAAACCCACTAACTTTATAATTAAAGTAGGAATAGTCCAAAACGTCCCTTAAAACGTGTAAAGAAATTCGACCCAGACTGGGATTACGCAACCTGTGACGGCCCATCGTGCCTGCGACGGTCCGTCCTGCAGGTCGTCGAAAGGCTCAGAGACTCAATTTCCACCAAAGAGTCTGTGATGGTCCGTCACGCCCGAGACGGTCCATCCTGCCATTCCGTTACGAAGTTCAGAGAGTCGATTTTTAGTACCCAATTTCAGAATTTCTAAGTGTTTTGAAACGAGACTCCTCGACGGTTCGTCGTGCTCATGACGGTCCGTCGTGGGTTCCGTCGTCTCAGCCTGTTTTTCCAGAAATAAAATCTGCTGCTCAAAACGACTAAACAGGTCGTTACATTAGATACCAATTTACCCATCGTTCGTCCCCGAACGATCACAAGAAGGAAAACAAGGGAGAGAAGGAGTACCTGAATCTGTAAACAAGTGTGGGTATGTTTCTCGCATATCAGCCTCTTTCTCCCAAGTGGCTTCTTCGACTGGTCGATTCTTCCATTGAACTTTGATGGATGCAATCTCCCTTGATCTCAACTTGCGAATTTCTCTATCTAAAATAGCAACAGGCTCCTCCTGATAAGACAAATTCTCATCAAGCAAAACGGAATCCCAACGGATGATGTAGTTTCCATCCCCATGGTATCTTTTCAACATCGACACATGGAATACCGGATGTACTCCGGACAGCCCTGGAGGCAAGGATAACTCATAAGCCACCTCCCCTACTCGCTTAAGTACTTCAAAGGGATCAATATACCTTGGACTTAGTTTACCTCTTTTACAAAACCGCATTACCCCTTTTATGGGTGAAACCTTCAGCAAGACTTGCTCACCCTCCATGAACTCTAAGTCTCTAACCTTTCAATTTGCATATTCTTTTTGCCTACTTTGCGCCGCTAGAAGCTTTTCTTGAATAGATTTCACTTTATCTAACGATTCCCTCAGAAGGTCAGTACCCCAAGGTCTAACCTCGAATGCATCAAACCAACCAATGGGGGACCTACATCTCCTACCATATAATGCTTCAAATGGAGCCATATCAATGCTTGAGTGATAGCTATTATTGTATGAAAACTCCGCTAAGGGTAAGAAGTTATCCCAATGGCCACCAAATTATATCACACACGCACGAAACATATCCTCCAACACTTGAATCGTTCGCTCAGACTGACCATCGGTCTGAGGATGGAACGCGGTACTAAGGTCCAACCTAGTACCCAATTCCGCATGCAATGTTTTCCAAAACTTAGAAGTAAACTGCTTACCTCTATCTGATATGATGGATAGTGGAACCCCATGCAATCGAACGATTTCTGAGATATAGATCTTGGCTAGCTTCTCGGCATTGTAAGTCACCTTAACCGGAATAAAATGAGCAGACTTAGTTAACCTATCAACAATCACCCAAATAGAGTCGTACTTACCCATCGTCTTTGGAAGACCAACCACGAAGTCCATTGCGATTCTTTCCCATTTCCATTCCGGAATGGGCATTCTCTGAAGTGTTCCTCCGGGCCTTTGGTGTTCATACTTTACTTGTTGACAGTTTGGACATTTGGCAATAAAATCCACAATATCACGCTTCATTCTACTCCACCAAAAGTGTTGCTTTAGGTCACGGTACATCTTGGTTGCACCCGGATGTATCGAATACCTTGAACTATGAGACTCTATCAGAATAGTGTTGATCAAATCATCGACGCGGGGTACACATACCCTTCCCTTAATCCTCAAAACACCTTCCTCATCGATTGTCGCTTCTTTAGCCTCTCCTTGCAACACTTTATCTCGGATCCAGATCAATTTTTCATCATTAAACTGCTTTCCCTTAATCTTGTCAAGGAAGGAAGATCTTGCCTCCACACAAGCTAAAAATCCTCCCTTCTCATTTACTTCTAATCTCATCAAGTCGTTAGCTAGAGTCTTAACCTCTCTAGCCAATGGACGTCTAGAAGCTTGCAAGTGAGCTAGACTTCCCATGCTTCCCGCCTTTTTACTTAAAGCATCCGCTACAACATTCGCCTTCCCCGGATGATACAAAATAGTAATGTCGTAGTCCTTCAGTAGTTCCATCCATCTCCTCTGTCTCAAGTTCAAATATTTCTGAGTAAAGACATACTGTAGGCTACGATGATCCGTATAGACCTCACACTTAACCCCATATAAATAGTGTCTCCATTGCTTCAATGCAAACACTACCGCGGCCAATTCCAAATCATGAGTTGGATAATTACGTTCATGCACTTTTAATTGTATTGAAGCATAAGAAATCACATTCTTTTCTTGCATTAGCACTGCACCCAAACCCGAATAGAATGCATCACAATAGACAATGAAATTCTTACCTTCCACTGGCAAGGTGAGAATTGGTGTAGTAGTCAATAGAGTCTTGAGCTTCTGAAAGCTTTCCTCACACTCATCCGACCATACAAATGGGACATTTTGCTTAGTCAAGTTCGTCAGTTGGGAAGCAATGGAAGAGAATCCCTTGACAAATCGGCGGTAATAGCTAGCTAAACCAACAAAGCTCCTTATTTCTGACACATTAGTAGGTCTTACCCAATTCTTCACTGTCTCAATCTTAGAAGGATCCACCATCACTCCATCCTTAGAAACCACGTGCCCCAAGAAGGACACTGCATCTAGCCAAAACTCACACTTAGAGAACTTGGCATAAAGCTTTTTCTCCCTCAACATTTCCAATACCATTCTCAAATGCTCCTCATGTTCCTCCTTACTTTTAGAGTATATCAGTATGTCATCAATAAATACGATCACAAAGAGATCCAAATATGGCTTAAAAATCTCGTTCATCAAACTCATGAACGCAGCAGGGGCATTCGTAAGATCAAAAGACATCATTACAAATTCGTAATGCCCATACCTGGTTCTAAAAGAAGTCTTTGGCACATCCGTTGCCCGTATTTTCAATTGATGATAACCGGATCTCAAGTCAATCTTAGAGAAGACACAAGCACCTTGTAACTGATCGAACAAGTCATCAATGCGAGGAATGCGATACTTGTTCTTTATGGTTACCTTGTTCAACTGCCGGTAGTCTATGCACATCCGAAAACTCCCATCCTTCTTTTTCACAAACAAAACCGGAGCACCCCAAGGAGATGCACTTGGTCTAATGAAGTCTTTGCTCAACAACTCTTGAAGTTAGGCTTTTAACTCCCTTAACTCCGGGGAGCCATTCTATAAGGGGGTATAGAAATGGGGCGAGTACCCGGTTCAAGATCAATGCAGAAGTCAATATCCCTATCTGGTGGCATACCAGGAAGATCTGCAGGGAACACGTCCAGAAACTCACGGACCACCGAAACCGACTCAATCGAAGGTACTTGGGTAGTGTCATCCTTGAGATGTGCCAAGAAAGCTAAACACCCTTTACTAACCATTTTCTTAGCACGAAGAAAGGAGATGATACGCACCGGATTGGAAGTGTAGTCACTCTCCCACACTAACGGATCTGTCCCAGGCTTGGCTAACGTCACCGTTTTAGTATTACAATCCAAGATCGCAAATTGCGGAGAAAGCCAAGTCATATCCAGAATTACATCGAAGTCAACCATTTCTTGAAAGGATTTTGCCGTAGCCACTACCTGTAAGGCCGAGATCCGCAATTCTGACCTCAACCCCTTCACAAAATGGCGAATTCCGCTCTTGTGGACTGAAACAAAGTTGGGTGGCATACCTTGATAATGCACGAAACTTAGTCTCATATGCAATAACCGACATCCTACCTTGCTCTAGGCTCAAGAACTCATCTCTTTTCCTATCCCTCAAAGTCCGGGGGATATACTTCTCCATAAACAAGCTAGAGAATGAGGCCCAAGTCCTAGGTGGTGCCTCTGTTGGTTGACACTCAACATGTGACCGCACCACATTTTGGCGTTCCCTTGAAACTGATAACTCACGAACTCAACACCAAACCGTTCTACTATACCCATCTTGTGTAGTAGCTCATGACAGTCAACCAGAAAATCATAAGCCTCCTCAGATTCAGCACCCTTGAAAACTGGAGGTTTTAATTTCAAGAACTTACTGAAAAGTTCATGCTGATCATTTGTCATTATAGGCCCAGTAGTCAGACGTGGAAACGTGCCTATGTCCAATGAGGCATCCATACGAGGAGTCATAGTGGTTGCATGTTGTACCTCTGAAATCGGAGGTGTTGGTGCAGAAAACACTGGAGGTGCCTGACCTTGATCAGACAACCCACTAAGATAAGCGAGAACCTGATTGATCGTCTCTAGGGTAGGTTGGGGTGACAATTCCTCATTTTACACTTGTTCATTCTCCCCTTCCTCACCCTCTCTTACTACTTCCTCAGTCGGTGGAGGAGTCACCGCCCTAGCATCAGATGGGCTAGGTGTTTGTCCTCTTCCTCTAGAGGACGTCCTCCCACGACCTCTACCACGGCCTCTTGCCGTTGCTCTTCCTCGAGCCACAGCCCCAGTGGCTGGCTCAGACGCTTCTTGTCTTGCCGATGTTGGTGTTGGCGCAGTCGTGGTTCTAGTTCTAACCATCCGCGAAATAGAGTGAAGATGGTCAGATACCAATTTGTATCACCTAGATACCAATTGGATTCAAGTAGTAGCACGAAAGAAAGAAAGAAAGAATGGAATTTTCCTAAAGTCTTATAGCCTCTCAAAGAAAAGTAAAGGTGTCCCCCTACCGTTCCTTAAGACTCTACTAGACTCGTTCTTGTGTGATGAGACCAACGAACCTAATGCTCTGATACCAAGTTTGTCGCGACCCAAATCGGGCCGCGACTCAAAATAGAAATCAATATATATCAAGTAATATCATAAAAGCAACTATGATACTCAACATGTAGCAACAGCAAGTACTATATCATTAACAATTACCGTCAAGTTCACACATGAGGACTCAAGCCTCAATACCATACTCATTTGGGAATTATGTTCGTTATATTGAGTATATTAACATCTTTCAAGATTCATTATCTTTATTTCTCTTGTGTCGGTACGTGACGCTCCGATCCCCCTAATTCTACGTGTCGGTTCGTGACACCCGTCCCACTAATTCTACGTGTCGGTTCGTGACACCCGATCCACTAATTCTATGTGTCGGTTCGTGACACCCGTCCCACTAATTCTACGTGTCGGTTCGTGACACCCGATCCACTAATTCTATGTGTCGGTTCGTGAACCCGTCCCACTAATTCTATGTGTCGGTTCGTGACACCCGATCCACTAATTCTATGTGTCGGTTCGTGACACCCGTCACACTAATTCTATTTGTCGGTTCGTGACACCCGATCCACTAATTCTATGTGTCGGTTCGTGACACCCGATCCACTAATTCTATGTGTCGGTTCGTGATACCCGATCCACTAATTCTATGTGTGGGTTCGTGACACCCGTCCCACTAATTCTACGTGTCGGTTCGTGACACCCGATCCACTATTTCTATGTGTCGGTTCGTGACACCCGTCCCACTAATTCTATGTGTCGGTTCGTGACACCCGATCCACTAATTTTATGTGTCGGTTCGTGACACCCGTCCCACTAATTCTATGTGTCGGTTCGTGACACCCGATCCACTAATTCTATGTGTCGGTTCGTGACACCCGATCCACTAATTCTATGTGTCGGTTCGTGACACCCGATCCACTAATCTCATCACTTTAGTTCATCAAGCCTTCTTTCTTACCAAGGCATCATCAATCTCATTACTTTAGTTCATCACGCCTTCTTTTATACCAAGGCCTCATCATTAACAAAGAGATTAGGGATTTTCAAGATTTGGGATTTAATAACTTCATCATGCTTATATAATCACAATTATATAATTACATTCATGCAAGCATACAATTAAGCACATAGCAGGGTTTACAATATTATCAATATATATCATTCGCTATTAAGAGTTTACTACGAGTATGGTAAGAGAAACCATAACCTACCTCCACTGAAGACTAGTGATCAAGCAAGAATTTCCCAAAGCCTTGTGTTTTTCCTCTTCGTTCGTCTCTCTCTATCGATTCTCCTTCTCTCTCTTTCTGTTCCTTTTCTTTTTCTTATTCAAACCCTCTTTCTTTTACCCTAATTAGCATATAATTAAGAATAAAAGATGGAAATAATAACCCACTAATTTACTCAAGGTTACCTCTTTTAACCCCCAAGTAATTAGACTTATTAACATAAACCCACTAACTTTATAATTAAAGTAGGAATAGTCCAAAACGTCCCTTAAAACGTGTAAAGAAATCCGACCCAGACTGGGATTACGCAACCTGTGACGGCCCGTCGTGCCTGCGACGGTCCGTCCTGCAGGTCGTCGAAAGGCTCAGAGACTCAATTTCCACCAAAGAGTCTGTGACGGTCTGTCACGCCCGTGACGGCCCGTCCTGCCATTCCGTTACGAAGTTCAGAGAGTCGATTTTCAGTATCCAATTTCAAAATTTCTAAGTGAAACGAGACCCCTCGACGGTCCGTCGTGCTCATGACGGTCCGTCGTGGGTTTCGTCGTCTCAGCCTGTTTTTTCAGAAATAAAATCTGCTGCTCAAAACGACTAAACAGGTCGTTACACACGTAGACCGAAAAGAGATAAAATTATACTTATAAAATAAGTTCAGGAAGTAATAATACCTTAATATAGTATAAGTGCGTCTCTAAGATTTCGAACATAGGTTAAGGGGGTACTTGTGCATTTTTCCTAATTTTTTTTAATCAACTGAACATAAAAAGTATTGAAGAATAATTTAGTATCATACGCAAATTTTTTTTGCAATTTAGGGTACTTTACGTTTGCGCTTAATTATATTATCAAGGTTGAGTATAATATTGGAGCATATAATAATTAAAGTATGTGCATTCACTTATAACTTATAATTAATTATAATAAAGCTAGTAATTAGCTCTCCTTTCCATTAGGAACGAACATGCTCGATGCATTAAGTAAAAACGTGTGTAAGTAAAATTAAAAAATAATTAATTAGCTGAAAACATATGTTAATAAGAATGGAAAGAAGCAAAAGAATAAAATTAGTATCTCCATTGACTATAATTATTAAACAAGAACAAGACAAATATTGATCAATCCTTTAAATTAAAATTTGAAAGCCACATTACGAGAACAATAGTGAATGCTTTTTCATTTTTAATTAAAAATTTTAAATACAAATTTTAAAAATAGAGTCTCTTATTAATAAGGAGTGCTTTATTCTCGATAAGAAATTTCAACATGAAATCAAATTAGTTGATCACAAATCAAGAAATTAGGATCAGGTATAAAAAAAAATTAAAAAACATATTATTGAATAAAAATAAAAAAATTTGGTAATTTGGCATTAGGTAAGTTAAAGACTAAACATAAAAATCTAAATACAAATATCTTTTTGTTTTGTCAATTTACCTTTTTTGATATCTTCTTATTTATGGACCTTCTATTATATCGTATCAACACAGAAAAATATAAATATAAATAAATTTAAACATTCTTAATCGAATACCAAATGTCCACTCCTTTGTTCTAATTGTCAAATGACCGAATAAAAACAAAAAAACTTTACAAACAAAAGAATTTCAATTTCCAAAAACTAATCTCAAACAAAAAAATAATTAAACTTAATAGTCACTCATCAATTACTAAAAATTATATCTCAATAAATATATAATACCAAATATATCCATAGTGTATTCTGTCAATTATTTTTATAAAGATCCCTCTCCAAATTTTTTAAATTATACACTTGAGGAAAATAATAACAAAGTATACAAATCATATTGGCAAGCCTAAGATTAAAAATTAATTTGATACACTATGCATGCGTTGTTAACTTTAAGATCGTAAGATTAAAAGTAATGTATAAACGTGTCCTTTAACTTAACATATGTTGATATTTATACCCTCTAACTTTAGGTGTGTACAAGTAATTAATTTTAAATAGTACATGCCTTACGTGACAATTCGTGTGAGCTATACTCATCCTACCTGCCCTAGACGACTAATTTATATTATCTCTCGTCAAACATATGCGTCTATTTATTTAATTTTATACAAATTCAAATAATTACTTGTTCATATCTATAACGATCCAAATGTGTCATTCAACTTTATTATCAAATGACACATTTTCTTATGAATAAATAAATAAAAAATGGGGTCAAATAACACATTTTTATTTATTATCATGGCTAGAGTTTGGGAATTTTGGATGATATAAAATAATGGCTTGCGTAGTTAGATTAACTTTGACTAAAATTATTGTTTAACACCAATCCAAGCAATTAAAAAATATTCTTTAATTCTGTCAATTTATTTGATATCTTTTAAGCTCTAAAATTGCAAGTTGTAGAGCCTTTTTTTTTCAATTCTCACATGGTATTTAATTAAGTTCCCATTTCTATTTACATCCGTCACTTAAGAATACCTTTCGATTTCAATTTATAAGTTATTGCAAACGTTAAATTATAATCTAACGTTTCTTATAAGTTTGAGCAGTGTTATTAGAACGGAATCTAACACTAATATCCGAAAAATATAGTTTTTCAAGTCAATCAATGGATCCTGAATAACGAACTATTCAATATATAGATTTAACTATAGACGGGTTATCTATCATTATGGACTCGGAGATAATAAGCCCAAATACTTTTTTGGCCTTTGGGCTTGGACCATGGGCTATTTTGACCCGACCCGTCAGTTGGGCCTTATTGGGCCATTTTCCAGGCCATAAAGAACTTGGGCCTTTTTAACTAGCCTAAGTTAGTAAACATATACTGATTCACGATTTAAAGTTTATCAACTCTTAGTGCTCGTTTGGATTGATTTATTTTAGACACTTTTAAGTAAAAATAATTTTTAAGCAGTTTTAAAGTGTTCGAGTAAAGTTAAAAAATGCTTATAATATTTTAAAGTCAAAATAACAAAAATAAACAAAAAACCAGTAATTAAAAATCCTAAAACTATAAAATTATTTAGAATAAAATATTTTGTGAAATCATCCCAAAGGACCCCTTGGATATATAATCATATCATAATGAATTCTTGGCCAAACTATAGTACTGTGTCAGTTACAGTTCACTATTATTATTATCGACTTACGGAGTCAGAATTGAAAATAAAATTATGTTTGATTATATGTTTTCATAGAATATATTTAAAACATGTTCATATTTAAATGTATCTAAATATAATTTTATAAGTGAAAAGTAAGTTAGAGATTATGTTCTGACTTATTTTCAAAATCTAATTTGAAATTTTTATTATTGAGATATACTAATTTTCAATATAAATAAATAAATAAATACATAATTTATGTGTGAATTTAAGAATTTTTTAATAGTTTAGGGTATCTTTAATCTTTCAATGGATATCACAGTTAGTTTCTATCTGAAGTAATCATTAATTAAATTTCAAAGTTTGATTAAGTTAATGATATAGATGTTTCTTTTTTCTACTTGATCTAGTATTATTTACTCATCAAGGTGTATCCTAATTATATATGATGGTTCAGATAAAAAATAAGAAATATTTGATTTTTGGGATAATGCCCAAGTACCCCCTCAACCTATGCCCGAAATCTCAAAGACATACTTATACTATACTAAGGTCCTATTATCCCCTGAACTTATTTTATTAATAATTTTTTAGCCCTTTTTAGCCTACGTGACACTATCTTGTGGGCCCAACGATGGTTGACTTTTTTTTCAAACTAGTGCCGTGTAAACTAAAAAGGGGTAAAAAATTACATAATAAAATAAGTTCAGGAGGGTAATAGGGTCTTAGTATAGTATAAGTGTGTCTCTAGAATTTCGAGCATAGATTGAGGAGGTACTTGTGCATTTTCCCATAGTTAGAATGTAAAACTCATAAAATAACAATAGTTTTAGAGAAAATAAATTAATATTTAGAATTTATCTGATATAATTGGAGTTCGATCCATACATCACTATTAAAGAAGATAAATATCTACATACATGACAGAACATGTGAGTGATGAACTATGAATGAATTGTAATTTTAGAAATTAAACTTTTATTTGGACATCTATTTTACTTGATGATTCCTTGAATCTTCGAGAATTTGAAATATTTTATTTAATATCATGGATAAATAAATATTTGAAGATTAATTTTTTAAATGTACTCTCAAAATCTATACTCAAAAACATTAACTTAGATATGAATTTGACAAATTTGGATCAATAGTGTTTATTTAAAACATGAATTTATATTAAGAAGATCTCTCTAAATGTATATAAATATTTAATTGAGTAACTTAAATATGCAATGCATCCCCTAAGAAGTTATGAACTTGTAAACTTCACATTTGGACTCCACATAATTACATGTTTCATCAAGGGTTCGATATCTGAATTACATAATTTATTGCTAATAGCGTCATTCTCGAAATAAAAAAAATTCCAAAATTTCAAACTTAAGACGTTTGATTATTAATAGTTATTGTTTCATCATTTTCTGATTGTAGTCTGAAAAATTGATCAAGACGAGTGTCCCCAAGTCTCATCGAATAAGTAGCTTTCTTGTACTCACCCCAAGTGAATGGCCTATATAGATGATAAGGTTTGTGTGGTGTTGTAGTGACCAATTCTAAGGGACAACAAATTCTAGCATGGGGTGATGGGGCACCAAAGTACACCATTGACATCCTAGGTTTGCATGAATTCACCATGGCCCTATGCCTCACACTCTTAAACCTTCCATTTGTCAGAGCCTACACACAATCAGAATCAAACGTGATATTTAAAATTTCAACTTTATAGATTCTCAATTTCACAATGATAATTTTACTCGTAACATAAATATATTATTTGAGCAACAAACTACTAACTACGCTCCTAATTAGATCTTTTTATAATAGATTATGAAAGACAGTTCTACAATAATACTCTATAATATCGAATTATCATGACAAGTACATATATTAATTTCTCTAATACATTCAACCAGACGAAATCGATGGACCCTCCAAAATTTGAAAGTGATGAGTTATTATCAAGTAGAATCTTACATAGTAACCAATAGTTGGGCATCTAAAACCCCCCAATGAAGTGACACTGAATATTTGCAGTGTATGAGTTCAATTTTTGGCTCCCAAAGCACATGTAGCTTTCACTTAGGTCTACATACATACTTCATTTCTTTGCTTTTATTTTTTATCATGAGGGGTGGGGTTATGATAACTATGCACGAGTACTACTTCTACCTACTAGTATTAGTATTTCGTATTTTAATTTATGTGACATGATTTAATTTAATATATGATATAAAATGGTCTTTGACAATTTATATGGCTATGAATTATTTTATTAAGATAATGAAAGCAATTCTTTACGTCGTGCTATTTATCTGAATACCGAATCTAAAAATATTAATGGGTATCGATTAAAATTCAAGTTTGATTTGGTTGATTGATTGATTGATTAATTAAAGGGGTCCAATCAGCTCAGCTAGTTGGCTTTGTCACTATCAAAGCATAAGATAACATTCTATTGACTCTTTTCCTTATTAGAAATTATATTCCAAATTATTAGGGTGAAGCTAAGATAAAATTAATTTAATCGAAATTCAAAATAATTGATTGTTAATAAAATGACACTAGAACCTTGAGTAAGTTTTAAGAAACAAGACTTAATTAGTTTTACGATTAATCAAAACAATAAGGAATTAAAAGAATCCAAAAAAAAAAAATCGACATCTAAATCACATATATGAAAACTATCCTTCTAAGTGATTAGTAATGAGATTTCATATATCTTTTAATTAAAATAAGGTGAGATATTTAAAACATGATATCATTATATATATATATATAAGTTTTGAAATAACATAAAGTTAAAAATATATCGAACAAATTAAAATAAAGTATAGTTAAACGGAATAGAAAAGTGATATGCATTATTTGAAGAAAGAATGGGCTCAACATCTCATGAAGTATTGTGGAGTAAGGACCACATTGTGTTACCTCAAATAAGTCAAGAATTACTATGATGTTGATAGGTTCATTTATTCGAGTTTCTTTAGCACACTATTATTAAGAAAGAAATTCTTTCATCATAAAGTCTGTGTCCATTTAATCACAGTCTCTATGATGATCACAACATTATAAAGTTATATCGATTGACAAAATCGTCCTCTAAACAATATGAATTGACCCGCTAACACACGAATCATAACTTGTTGAAGGTCCAATACACTCAAATAAAATTGAATACTCAATTTCTATGTTACTCGAGGATTGATTTAGTCTTTATAATATCTAACTAAATATATTTAGTTTGATCTATTTGCAATTTTGCAAATATATTAAAAGAATAATAATATTCATTTTAATTAATTACAGATCAAATATGCTGAATTATATATCATAATAATAGTCAAGATAAAATTTATCCATTATACTCAATTTTTTCATAAATATTATCGTATTTCACTACTAAAAAGTAAGGATTTAGCAAAAAGTAAAATTCAACAAATTATAAAAACATCCAATTTAACTAGAGTCTATTTAAGCTACATATAAGTTATGGATTATCGATATATTTTGTAGTTAATTTCATGTATTCAGATAATATTTGTGCCATAGCTTACAAAGTACATTATTTTCAAGGAATTTAACATACATTCGATCAACGATATATTTTATATTTTTCGTAAAAAAAAATTATAATGATAAGATGAAAGAAATTACTGACCTGTAAAGTGTCTCCAACGAAGATGGAAAAAGCAGTATTCGGGTGAGGTGATACGGGGACCCACAATCCTTGTTGAGTTGATATTTGTAGGCCAGGAGCATCGTTTGATCTTAAGATGGTCAAGATCTGAGGGTCTGTATGCTCTCCAAATCCAATTTTACTTACCGTGGAGTTGCAAGAGTTAGGTGACGTGTCACAATCATGATGGAGAAGATGTGGGGTCCAGTTGAATGGAGGGTAGTGATTAATCCGTAGTAGAGAATCAGAATGAAGGTCCATGAGAAGATTACTGTAGACTGAAGTTTGTTGGACCCTTAATCCTTGTGCCATCAATTCTAATATCTTACATGCCAACTCCCTCACTGATTTTACATATCCATTTACTGCACAACTGTCATTTTACGAGTTCGATAGAATTTAATAATTTTAACGTTTATTGAAAAAAATATAAAAATATGAATTACGGTAGAAAATTAATAAGTAGAAATACATTCATACTAGTAGGTATGTGTACATTGTCTTATTGTACGTCCTTACTAACAATTGTAGTATTGTATTTGTAATTTTTGGTTTTTTCGTTTTCTGTTACTATATATTTGTTGTTTCACGTAGCTTGATTATAGAAATTATTTTTTTGTTGCAGCATTGTTCTGCTACTATCTATTACTTCATCTGACTTATTTTTCTTTTTAATCAATTAGAAAAAGAATGACACGATTCTATATTAAGTAACAATTTAGCTTTAAATGTCAATTTTATCCCTAAATGAAATGATTTATAATCACAAAAATATCGATTATTACTTATTTTAGATCACAAATTTCCCAAAAAAAAAAGAAGAAATTTTTAAACTTCATACTGAGTAAAATTAACTCATATAAAATGAGACAGAAGGGGTATTATTTTAATTTTAACTACTTCATGTTAACTCTTTTTTAGATTGTTTTTATCTTGAATTATCTAATAAAGTAGCTAGAGATAATATATGTATATACACTATTCTCTGCGAGCTTTACTTTATAAATAATATTAAATATATTGTTATAATATATAACATATTTGAAATAGCATATTTCAAATCAAAAAGTCAAATAAATTAAATATTATCACATCATGATGTAATTAGACTTTAATTTGTTGATAGATGTATAGTCACTTGGCAATCATCTTTAATAATTAATAAATAAAATGTTATTTTCATGAGTACATAACTTTTACTGTGTAAATAGGATGATCAACTATCACAAGCACATCATATCAATCATTCAATTATTATTATAGATTTTGTAGTTATGGATAAACACAAATGCCTATTGTGCCCCCAACTCCCATATGCTAGGAGCCTCATGTTAAAGGGGTTGTTTGATATATGAGATAAATCGAGATAGTTCTTGAGTACGAAATATATTAAAATAATACGATTCATAATTCTAAAAGTTTTTGGAAATTTGTATCTAAAACACGTAATAGACATGATTTACTATTACAATAAGTAATGTTTGACCCTTGCCCCATCTTATCATTTGAGCCTTGCCTTAGGCATAAGTTTGGTGTTACTCAATAATAATCGAATTTATAATGATCTTGACTCGGATATAATATGTTAGAATTATGAGTACGCTACTATGGCTGGAGTGGTATCTGATAGCAAGGTAAGTTTATTTCTTAACAAAGTTCATTAAGTATGTGTCATGTTCGATTATGATTCAGACTCATTCATCTCCGTCGAAGATGTAATTAGAATTTAAACTCCATCGGTGCAACCTTTAGGGATGGTTGTGTGTGATATATATTAGAAAGAATATAATACACGTACCAACTTAATTTGGTATTTATTTAATTCTTTATTTGATAGTGTTTTCAACCTATGTATAACTAATTATATATCTAAATATATTTTATTCAATATTATTTTTATATACCTAGTAACCATGTCATCTACCATACAAAAGTATTATTTTTATTCTAATTCATCCTATAATTTCTATTCTAATATACCCTAATCCATTTTAATACAACAAATTAAACAGTAGATAAGAAATTATGTTAGCAACTTAGCATAACTAATCTTATCATTACTAATACACCCTATTCAGTATAACTTCGACGCAACTAATTTAATATTTTACATATCTTTAGTTTAATTTCACAAGATTCAAAAGTTCTCTTCATTCTCGTTAACTTCATACAAAATCAAAACAAAACAAACAAATCGAAACAGAAAGATCGATGATATATGTATAGACAAGATTTACATGATGTTTTTTTGAAATTGAAGTGAATGTGTACCTAGTAGGATTCCCTTAAAAAGATCAAACATAGTGAGTCAGGTTCAAAGTTGTTACAGCTGGAACAACCAAACAATTCCCAAACACAAACTAGCACAAATTGACATATATATGTACTATATGGTTACTACTCATTCTATTTATTTTTATTCCTAAATTGACAAATAACAATGTTCATATCACTCTACTCATAGTGTCTTTTATTTAAAAAAAAATAAAAAATTATTGTGTTGTTCGGATAAATTTTTATGTATTTTAATTAATTTTATGCGATTAATATCAGTTTCCACCATAACAGATATCAGATAACTCTGTCCTATGATAGATGAGAAGAATTTATCTAGTTTTTTTTTTTGTTTTCGCTGAATTTTGAACGGTTCCCAATCATTACATTGACAACTAAGTCACGACATCCTAGGGTGCATGATAATGTTATTATTTCAATAGTCATTTTCATTTTCTTAAATAAGAAACAATAATTTTTATAAAATAATACTCCCTCCGTTTCATAAAAAATGACTTGGTTTGACTTGACACGGAGTTTAAGAATAATAAAGAAGACTTTTCGATCTTGTGGTTCTAAATTAAAAATAAGTTAAATGTACAAAATTGTCCTTTGATCTTGTGCTCTTAAACATGTCACGTGTAAAGTTTAAATTAAAATATTACCAAAATAGAAAAAAATCATTCTTTTTTAAACAGACGAAAAAAAACAGGTTATTCTTTTTGAAACGGGAAAGTAATTATTAGTTGGGTGAATATATAAAATATCAAACTCACAAGCTAACATGATACAAGTTAATATTCTTCAACTTCCTAATCCTCTTAAATTGTACAAGTAGTAACAATTTAACTTTATTACAAGTTAACTAGCACACAATCAATTATGCACAAAACATATAATAAAAAAATATAAAACATTTAATGAGATTCAATCAAGTTTATGAATAAAAATAGATTTCCACTATAAATTAAAATTAAAATTAATATAAAAATATCCAATTAAGGTTCATGAAAAGTACTAACAAAACTTATACTAGCTAATTATTTTTCAAATCTGCTAATACCATATAATCGAAGTCTTATATACATGATCCAACTAAACCATATATTATTTTACTAACATAATATTATTGCTAAACATATATCTCTCTCCAACTCACATAAATGAGATTTTACTCTAATAATATTTAATTGCATACCAAAATTTTAAAAACAAAAAAATTCAAAATATATGTAAAAAAAAATCCTCAAAGAACATATGTTATCGAAGGTAAAACAAAAAGTTCAATATGAAAGAATTTTTCGATACGAAAATCATTCTTTTTAAAATCGACAGAAAACTCTCAATCTTTTAATAGTTTAAGTTACATATACATTATTAGTTTACGAAAATTTCACACTATCATGTCTGTCATCTCTACTTGTTACACTATATAACATGTCTTATTCTCAAAATTACGAATCTCACAGTTTGATAATAAGAAAACTTATATGGATACATGAAACATAACACATCTTATTTTCAAAATTACGAATCTCACAGTTTGATAAGAAAACTTATCTGGATACATGAGACATCTGATCATCATACTGACAGTGTATATAACTTAATAATAAGTTAAACCAAAGTTTGAAGGTACCTGAACATTAGTGGATCACTTGAAATATTTTTTGATATTTGAGAGATGGACATATTAGGATTGGCATGAAGTAACAAATATTCAACTTCACCATTATCTCCATTAAACCCTATATTTTTGCAACCATAACCATATGGATTTGCTGGACCAGCACATTGTTTTTGAGAAAAAGATTTGGAAAAAAAATTATAACTTTCATCTTCCATTTTTTTTATAACATTTGTGTCAACACCATGGTTAATAACTTTGAAAAAACCAAATTCTTCAGAGGCTTTCACTATGAGTTTTAATATTTGTGATTTCTCTAATGAAAGGTCAATGATTGGAAGTTTAATATTTTCTTGAATTTTTTCAGAAACCATGTTGGAAGTTGAGGAATTATAATTATGATAAGATGAAAGAGAATTATGAAGAGAATTAATAATGTGTGTATATTTATATATTATATTATATTATACATGGAAGATATATATGGTATTTATAATAAATATATATAAGAAGAGGAGGGGAATCTATGAGGAGGGAAAATGAGTGGCATTGTATGGGACAAAGGGTGGTGTGTGTTAGATTAGGGTCCAGTGTTCGGTCTGTCTCGACTTAACTCATTTCAGTTTAATTTATAATATTTTAAAAATTAGTAATTTATTTATTTATAACAGACGATTTACAATAATAACCTTAGAGGTAGATATTTGAGCTTTTTTCGTTGTGTGTTTTTAAAATTACAAAATTTAAGAATATTTTAGTACATTATATATTTCTATATTGCTCTTACTTTTCTTAAACTACATATACAATTAAACTAACATGTATAAAATGAAATGGACCTAAGAATGAATTTTGTACTTCAAATTTAAAAATGAACATAAATATTTGGAAGAATTAAAATAAGAGGGTCAAAACGATTGCCAGTTGGTGTGTCTGACTTTTATCGATCAATTAGATAGGCTCAATCTAATTTTATTTAATTTTAGAGAATAACGTCATTTGTCTATATATTTGCAATTGTTAATTGATTCCAAGAATAACTTAATCATTACAAAGAAATATTTGAAAAATATCGATATAGTAGTTGGTTGTTACAAAAATGTTTAATTATAAATAGAAAAGAGTACTAATAAATTCAATATATTCTTCATATAGTAGTCAATAATTCCATACTAAAATGTTTCCCTATTGTTCTAAGGTTTTGATTATAGACTACTTGAATTATTATTCATTTTTATATCACTCGGATTTAATTTAACTCGTCTATTTATACGGGCATTTTGCCAACGTGATGCACTAATTTTCAGCTGAGCAAATAAGTTTGATCGTAGGGATGTCAAATAGACGGATTTAATTAAATTCGAACGATTTCAAATTCTGAAATGATGGTTTAATAAGATAGATAGAATAGGGGATAATATTAACATATCAATCCAATATCAAATGTGAATATGAATTTGAAGTTTACAGATTCTAAACTTATGATTAAACCCCGAATTTTTCAATACAAATACATAGTTTAATCAAGCATTTAAATTCGTCTATATCTGTGGATAATACATTGGGCTAACCCATAATTTCATAATAAATTTCAAGTGAGGTATACCTCGATACATGTTTATACACTAAGATACGTGTTTTTTGATATCATATACATTGAAATAGGAAAAGAGGTCAGCGGGAATAGGATGGAGGCAAGCACATGCAAATTACACTTAATATACACTAGATACATGTATTTGTATGTATATATATATATATGTGTGTGTGTGTCTAGAAAACCAGATATGTAAATGAGTGAAAATTGAGATGCGAGAGAGGCGAACGAGATTTGTATATACACCCCAGATACATGTGAATCTAGTTGATTACCTCTAAAGCAAATAAACTAACATAAGATTCACAATATTGCAAATTAACATACATCTACGTAATTATCTTCTAAACTATTGGAATTTATGTGAGTTACCCTTCTTTTTTCCTGCTTCTTTTGTAAAACATTGTGACGGTGTCAAAAGGAAAGTATCGAGTATAGATCCGATCAAACTCAATAGATTTAGTTCAAATTTTACATTGGTAGTACCACCCCTTAGAATAAGTCCTGCAATGTGTAATCTGAATTTAATCAGAGCTCCAATCCAAACTTCAGTAGCTACGACCCAAGAAATGTAGCGGTACCGCTTTAATCGGCATGGCTTACGGTTGTAATTACGTAAACAAAACAAAAATACAAAAAGAGAATAGAAAACTCCAAATTATATATTAACTTTTGATCCAAAACTTTCTCAACTGCCACTTTCCCACCTATACTTTTAGAAACTTGAATTTTATTACACAAACCAACAAAATAAAACATCATCATTAAGTAATAAAATAGATAAATAAATAGTTCCTTTCTTCTTTCTTTCTTTCACATTTAGCTTCAAAAATGATACTTGTTTCTCTTTTACTATTAATTTTGCATCTGTTGAGTTCAAGTTGTGATGAGTATTTTATAAATGATGGAAATAATTTGACTAAATCAGATGTGGATTTAATAGAGTTTCCATTAAATATAGAGTATATGGAAGCTGAATTTTTCTTGTGGGGTTCTTTGGGGTATGGCTTAGATAAGTTTGCACCTCAACTTGTTGATGGTGGACCAAAGCCTATTGGTGTTAGAATTGCTAAACTTAGTCCTCTTATAAGAGATGTCATTGCTCAATTTGGATTTCAAGAAGTCGGTCATGTCAGGTACATTTCCTCGTTTTAATTTGTTTGTCTGATTTCAACTTGACAGAAAGAAAGCGTTGGAATCCGTTAGTAGTCTTAATAAACCAAGGATATGTAAAACATACCATGGTTTCGTAACTATAAAATTATGGTGGAACAATAACACTTATCATTCTTTTTAGAACAGACTAAAACGGACAATTTATGCAGGGCAATCAAGAGTACAGTGAGAGGATTTCCAAGGCCACTCCTAAATCTAAGCATAGAATCATTTGCAACAGTGATGAATGATGCATTTGGACATCCATTACAACCATCTTTTGATCCTTATGCTAATGACATCAACTATCTTCTTGCCTCTTATGTCATCCCTTATGTTGGACTTACAGGATATGTTGGAGCTAATCCTAAACTCCACAGTCCTAGTGCCAAAAGAGTAAAAATTATAGTTTTGACTTGGGTACATTATTTATAATGTTTTTTCATGATCTGATTGTGTAAATATTTCAATGACAGCTAGTAGCAGGACTACTGGGAGTAGAATCAGGTCAAGACGCAGTTCTAAGAACTTTGTTGTACGAGCGAGGGAGAGAGAATGTAGAACCTTATGGGATAACGGTAACAGAGTTCACGAACCGAATATCAGAGCTGAGGAACAAGTTGGGACGCCAAGGAATCAAAGATGAAGGACTTAGAGTGAAACCAAAGTTGGGTGCTGAAGGGAGCATAAGGGGCAACATACTTGCAGGTAGTGAACGAGTCTCAGAAAAAAATTTAACATAGTTTTCTTATTAGTGAAGAATATTCAACTGACCGTTCATCGCAGGGGGCAAGTACTCGCTTTCCTATGACAGAACGCCGGAGGAAATACTCCGGATAGTGTATGGGAGTGGGGACGAGAGTAAACCGGGTGGATTTTACCCGAATGGAGCGGAGGGTCGGATAGCCAAATCATATCTTTGAGTTGGATGACTCTAGTTAAATCAGAAAAATGTAAAACTGTTGCTTCCTGCCTATTCAATGTCTAATAAAAAAGTGGGTAGAAGTGATTGTTGGGTATATTTTTGGTGTGTTTAATGTCAATTTATCCCCATTTTGATTCTTCATAATGAGATACCAATAAAATAGGTTCATAAATATCCTCGTCTATCTCATCCCGATAACCAAACACCTACTTAAAGTATTATGCTTCTACCTTGCACTCCCACATGACCCCAGCAACAGCACTGAATGTGTCCAAGGTATAGCTGAAAACAAAAAGATAACACCTACACGCCTATAGTATACATAAGTCTTTACACCGTCATGAAAAGTATTGCTATTGAACTTGTGATCTTGAGCGTTCCATGACGTTCAGGTTATACAAAGGGAAAAGGGTCTGAAGAATACTCCAACTTTAGCCGAAATTTTCTGTTACGATACCAAAATTTTTGGAGGACCTTTTACCCCTACAATATTTAATAGTGTATTTTCAAGGTAGATATGTGCCCACGTGGACATATTACAATTTATATTTATGCAATATTTTCTATGGACTTTCTCCCTACCATTCTTCACTTAAATGTCAGGTGAGTTCGCAAGGCAAAATGCTCCTCAGACCCTCTAGGCAATCAGTACATAGTTAACGCAAGCAAGCAAGTAAAAAAAGATACGGTTAGTAAACAAGTTAAAAGTTAAACGCAAGCAAGCAAGTCAAACAAGATACGGTTAGTAAACAAGTTAAAATGGTTGATCCGAGTTACACGGTTCTCGTTGTGAGTGTAGTATGCACCATTTAACTAGTCCAAATATCATAACATTTGTCTACTCAGAACAACACAGAAATTAGGCTTAGAAAGCTATTTTCCAATTTAAGACTAGCTAGTGATTAGCAATTCCGACCCATCCTTAAGAGTGCTATGCCAGGCATAGTGGTTATTCATCTCAATCAACCAGTATCAATCACTGTACAGGGTATACAAATTAGGCAGTCGTGCCGAGTCACTTACATAGAACTTCTTCAGGCAGGCACAGTGTGTACCAGAAACATAGTGGCAATCGTATTCATATTTGCATAGTTTGACAATGTCACTGAATTTCAGCTTGTGATACTTTTCGGACTACTCCATGAGTTAAACCAGAAGCCTGCTCCACTGAACTACAGAATAAGAAGCAAATGAAAACTTAGCCAGCTAGAATCATCAATAAGTACAGAATGTAAAGTATCCTTTTCAGATGATTATAGATTTATAGGGTAGTACATACTCAGAAGAGCCAGACCCCGCGATGCTGGCAGCACTGGTGGATAAATTAGAGTTTCCCTGTACAATAATGAACCTATTCTCCCTTACCCCGCCCGGTTGGACTGAATCATAAAAGTTCATAGTTGAACTTCTATATGATATCCCTGCATACAATATTGTTAACACCTAATCATCAGAAACTTTGCACCTTGAAACAAAATCTTGGTTCAGCAGTATGAAGAAAAAGAGGGAATGAATGAAAAGGAGAAGAAAGAAAACAAAAGGTTGAATCAATTGCAAAAAATGTGGTTTTCAAGCGACACTTAATAGGAAAAGGTATCTATATCAAGAGAGAGAAATAGAAAAGGAGAAGAAAGAGAATAAAAGGTTGAATCAATGAACATATATTTCATGCTCACTGATATTTTAGCATCTTCTTACAGTCATGAAGATGCTCACATAATAGGAACTGCCAAACTGGTATCTATTTCAAGAGAAACAAATAGAAGTTCCCAAACAAGAACGTTGACATATATAAAGAAGTAAGGAGATAACGGACAGCTCCATTATGATTTTGCTTATGTGGTGACAAGTTATAAAGCCGTTATTAGCATTATCTACTCAAGTAACACCTTATGTAGTCACTTAAAAGCATTACAAAAGAAAAAAACTGACTGCAGGTATAAAGTGTAATTAACATGACTTGACATACTGAAGAATAAGGGAGAGTGTAAATCAATTACTTTGGCATTTCTTTTGGGGAAGTCAAATCTGTCTCAATGAATAACGAGGAGGCAATATTTTGGTGTGAAATTGCATAAAAACTTGAGCATTGATATATTTCCACTCTAAAAATAGGACATAGGAAACACAAACTAAGAAATCAAGATCTTTACCTTGAAACAATACCACAAAAAAGAAAAAAATAGTAAAGAGCAATGCAAGGGAACTGCCATTCAGTGCTGATGAAGGCGGTGACGCTTTTACTGCTTTCATTTTCTTCAAAGCCTTCATTCGCTCAATCCGTGCACGTTTAATCATTGCGAGTTCCGCAATCTCTTTAATCAATTTCTGGTCAGCAGCATCCAATGACAATCCTCTGGGAGGTCTAGGAGGTTTGGGAGGCTTCTTAGCACTCGTGGATTTACGTTTTTCTTTGATTTTTTTCTTCTCTACTAAACTTGCCTCGTCTATAAACACACTAACACTCCCCTGAGTAAGCTCATCTCCATCCTGTGTATGGTTTTTCATATTCAATCCATTTTCAGCTTTAGAAAGTTGTTCACCATCTCCATTACAGACACTAGTGAAAAGTACATTCCCTGCTTTAGCATCCAAAGTAGAATTATTATTTCCGGCTTCTCCACTCGTACTCCTACAGCTCTCAAGATCGACCTCAAAATCACCTTCTCTAAATAAGATATGATCCATAAAAACTTCACTCAACAAATCTCAATCTCGTTACATTTAAACTAAACCAAACTCATAAATCGAGAGACACGGCCAGCTAATATCCGCTATCTGCTTCAAAATACCATCTGAAGTGGGGAAAATAACATTTTTTTGCAAAGAGTGTTAAATTCCAAAGGTTAATAACAAATGCAACAAATTTACGATCTCCTACTGATGAATTGGAGCAAGTGTATCAATTCTCTAATTCTTTTTAATTGAAGTGCAGTCTACTCAGTTTAAGTACTATTCAGGCATAAGTAATAAGTCCATGTAAGTAGCTTTAGTTCAAACTTTAATATTTTTTTAATAACCCTGATGTCTGTACTAATTTAACAGGATGCTTGTCAACTCCCACCAACAACAGGTACGAGGTAACTGTGTCTACAAAAGCTAGGACAAATGAGAAGAAATCGCCTGCTATTTTTCATCTCCGCTGCAATTTGGACCTAACCTCATGGTTCTCAACCCACCTCATTGATCACTAAGTCACAACCTTGGGTGCTCAAACTCCATATCTATATTACGAAATTCACCAAATATGTACAAAAATTAAGTTCAAAATCCAGTTACTACTAACATCTGATGTCACTCCTCTAGAATTTAGAACCCATAAAGCTCGAATCTTGATTCCACTATGGTACTAGTACTTCAAAATTCAGTACAATCACCAACTATAGATTCACTACTGTAGGTTAAACAAAAAGGAAGTAGTCCTGAATTGCAAAAGAAACAGTTAAAGATTTAAACTTTAGACACAAATGAATCCTACCATCTCAATAAAACCAAAAAAAAGTAGTAGTTCCTTTTGTGAAAATAGGGAAGGAGATTACGAAAACTGGGAATCGAACTCTCACCAACAAGCACGAAACTTTATATAGTCAACCAACTAAACTACTAAGATTCTCAACAAAAGTAGCTCAATATAATCAAATCACAAAGAAACAGAAAACCCCATCAGCTAAAGATTGAACAAAAACAAAACTTATTTATCAAATCAAGGCATTCTAAATCCTCTTCAATTAAATGAAAAAAAAAAACATAGAAAATTAGTGCTAAAATTCAGATAAAGTGAATTAGGGAAAAAAGAGAGTACCTTGAGAAAAAAAGGAAGACAAGAAGCAGATAGAATAAAGTGAAAGGGCATGAAAGAAGTTTAAAATACTTGAAGGAGCCCTTTGTTGAATACTAAAATATATTAGATCTCAAATAGTACAAGTTTCATTAAATGGGGTGGGTGTTCACAGTTTGGAATAAAATATTTATATCAAAAATAATCAAATAAAATCGATAAATTTTATATATTCTTGATAGTTATGTATATAAAATATAGAGCTTGTTATTAATATTTTTAATTATTTTATATACATTTTCATCGATCATTATTATATTTATTCTAAAAAGACAAAGAGCCTATTAGGAGATATTTATATTGTTGCATGTCTATTGTCGTTTGTGCAGTTCTTGGTAGGACTACAATTGACATAGACATATAACTATTATATACATCGATAATATATAGCTTAATATTAATTAGTAATTAATAGCCTAAAAAAAATATAACGAATTGTTTATATTTTTTTTTAAATCACACGCAATCAACCGACATCAATAGAAGATGTAGAATTATCTTTTCTTTCTTAATTTTAAATTATATAATTAAAGACGTTAGCTTTTCCGTTTCTTTAAATTCTCAAACTCAATTTTATTATTACTCTAATTTTAAAAAAAGAAATATTAAACACAGTTTACAACAACATAATGCATATTTGATTGTAATTTCATCTTTTTTTTCTACCAACCGATAGCAATTAGTTTATTAGAAAATGATTACCTACTTTTAAGAAATGAAAAAATATATATTTTTAACTAACCCATTAAGAAAAGGTTATATCAACTTTTAAGGAAGGATTATTTTAATTCTTTAGACGGCGACTACTTAGGTAAATATATATATATATATTAGTGCTCAATTAATCGTGTATTAATTATCAAATAATTGTAAATAATTAATCAAATAATATAAGAGACAATGTTTTTAATTAGAAACTATAATAACACATATAAAAGAATTATACAATAATTAAAGTTGTTATTACATAATGTATACGTAAAAAAATTTATATGTATACGTAAAAAATCATTCAAAAAAATATGAGTGTAAATTTTATTGATGAATACAATAATATATAAGAATATTACCAACAATTATAAGTTATAACTTAATAATAAATAAAGTTACCTTATCAAGAAAAAAAAGAAGAAGAAGAAGAAATAGAACCTGTTTAGAGAAAAGCAAGGGGAGCAAAAATATAATTTTAAAGAAAAAAAATAGGCTATTTTATGTAAATTTAGTCTACCGCTTGCTATATATATATATATATGTTAGTGCTCAATTAATCGTGTATTAATTATCAAACAATTTAAAATAATTAATTAAATAATATAAGAGAAAATGTTTTTTATTAGAAACTATAATAACACATATGCAAGAATTACACAATAATTAAAGTTGTTATTACATAATGTATACATAAAAAAATTTATATCTATATATAAAATCATTCATAAAAATAAGCGTGTAAATTTTATTGATGAATACAATAATATATAAGAATATTATCAATAATTATAAGTTATAACTTAACAATGAATACAAGAATGAAATTACCTTGTCAACGAAAAAAAAAAGAAAAAAGAAATAGAACCCGTTTAGAGAAAAGCAAGGGGAGCAAAAATATAATTTTAAACAAAAAAAAATAACTATAGAATGCCAAATAAATTTTTTTAATAAAAGTCTTTTTTTGTCAATAAATTAAAAATAGGCTATTTTATGTAAATTTAGTCTACCGCTTGTTATATTGTGTCATTTATTCCTGAAAATTTCACAATCTCTTTCTTGTCTAGTTTTAAAATAATGAATTTTGAAGTTTTATTCACCATAATTTTAGAGATGAAGTTGTGTAATGCTAAATATTCTAACTATTATTCTTTATAAATGAATTGTTGTCTTATTTTTTCTTTTCAACGAGTCATTTATTTTATTTTCATTAATGATTAATAATCGAACAGTCGATTCGAACTAGAATTGATGAATGTATATGTTATTTGGTTTGATTTGATTTTAATAATTTAAAAATTAATTAAAGTAATTTAATTTTAATTTTGACCAATAATCAACTCAAATCTATGCAAAAACACCCCTAACTATAAATAGTAAATTTGCACAATGACATATTTGTCTATGAAAAAAGAAGTTGTCTTATCACTTATCGTACATTTTCGATAAATTTTTGTCATAAAATTTTAGATACATATTTATTTTTGAATCATTAATTTCTCTATTTCCACACTTATTATCCTACATGACTGATTCTTTCCATGTCAATTTCAAAACTAAAACCCAATCCTCTCTATACCTGATCAAATAAACAAATATTAACCTTAATTCTTAACAAATTAATAGTGTCCTCAAATGACAATCGTATAAATACATTAATCTTACTAAGCCATAACTTTAAAATAAATCTAATAATTCAAGTGTCTAAATAAAATATAACGACGTAATAAAGTATTTGCACAAATCCAGTCAAAAGTGCCAACAATGGAAATCACACACAAATACCACTAAATTCCACAAAAGCACCACAAGTAATCCTAATGCAAACTTGACAAAACAAAACACTTCCTCATGCTCTCCACTTTCTTTACGATCCTAAAATAAAGCCATTTCTCATTTACTATTTTTAGTGATACTACTACTTCCAACATATCATTCAAACGAATTAAATTTATAATACGAATTCATAAATTTTAAATTCTGAAACTGACCTGTGTACACGAATATGGCTTTGTGTGTGATGGATACCGCGCGAGCTTTAGCATGTAGAGATGGAAATGCAGCAACAAATCTCAAACTCATTTCGATATTCGTCATTTTCTTCACTAGTGTAATCGGAATAACGCTGCCGGTTTTTTTAGCCCGGTTTTTATTTCACGGCAAACCGGTTCACGATAAAGCGATTTTAATAATCAAATGCTTCGCCGCCGGCGTGATTCTCTCTACCTCGCTTGTTCACGTTCTTCCCGATGCATTCACTGCACTTTCCGATTGTCAAGTTACTTCCCGTCATCCATGGAAGGATTTTCCATTTTCCGGTCTGGTAACTTTGATCGGCGTATTAACGGCGTTGTTAGTCGATTTAACGGCGACTTCTCATGTAGAAAGCCATCAGAATCAGGCCGGAGGATATACGGCGGTTGGGGATAGTGAAGAATTAGGGATTTTGAGTAAGAAAATTGACGTTGAACAGCAACAGAGAGAGGCAGAGGAATTGGTGAAATTGAAGCAGAGATTAGTATCGCAAGTTTTGGAAATTGGGATAATTTTTCATTCTGTTATAATTGGTGTGACTTTAGGGATGTCGCAGAATCAGTGTACGATTAGACCTCTTGTGGCTGCACTATCTTTTCATCAAATTTTTGAAGGGATGGGCCTCGGAGGTTGCATCGCTCAGGTAACTAAACGTAACTGATAAAGTTGTTTCGGCAAAGCTAACGTACAATAGACATCTCAACGTCTCATCTCTATCGTGTCAGTTGAATCAGTGTTCGATATTCACGATACACAATAAGGATAAATTGAGATGTCTAGATATGTATTCTCAAATTTGAATTATTTATTCGTCAGAAAACAAGTTTTAGAATTACGTCTAAGAATTGGTAAGAAACTTGTTATATATAGCAAATGAAACTATACTAAGAACTTGATTGAATCAACCAAGTGGTTGGAGGATAAGTGTGAAAGCTTGATTTTATGAATACAGAATTATGTGTTTGAATAGAAGTATTTGAAACTGCTAATAAAGAGTTTGCATATTTGGTAAAAATTGGTATAGCATATTGTTATAAAGAATATATTACAATGAATGGCTATCATAGATTTGAATAGAAGTATTTGAAACTGCTAATAAGGAGTTTGCATGTTTGGTAAAAAATGGTATAGCATATTGTTATAAAGAATATATTACAATGAATGGTTATTATAGAGAGGTCTGCTAATAAGGAGATTGCATGTTTGGTAAAAATTGGTATAATTTTTTTTTTTATAAAGAATATATTACGATGAATGGTTATTATAGAGAGTTCTGACTGTTGTTTTATTACAGGCGGGGTTTAGCTTTGGAACAACAGCCTATATGAGCTTCATGTTTTCAGTGACTACACCAATGGGTATAGTATTGGGGATGATAGTTTTCTCAATAACAGGATATGATGATACAAGCCCAAATGCATTAATCCTTGAAGGTTTATTGGGATCTTTATCTTCTGGTATACTAATATACATGGCTTTAGTTGATCTTATTGCTCTTGATTTCTTCCACAACAAATTGATGAGTGGACAACCATTCTTGAAAAAAGTATCTTTTATAGTTCTTGTTCTTGGATCTACATCTATGTCAATCCTTGCTCTTTGGGCTTGAAAATATATAGTGCAATTTAATAAACTTGTGTATCCTTTGTTTTACTTGAAATATGTATTCAGTGTAATTCTATAAGCATGAGTCTGTGAAGGTTATAGTATACAGAAATCTTATTTCTATCAATTTTCAATATACTTTCGACTTAAAATATGCATTTTCAAGTAATTTGAAAAAAAGGGAATACAGAAATGAAAGAAATTAAAATAACGAAATAATGTGTCATGAAAAAATCGTGTCATGTGCGCGTTAAAGTAATACGTTGACATACAAAGAAAAAAAGAAGGTTTTGTAGGTAGTCCCCTTATCTCAAAGTTAATTAACTACATAGTTGATATATGGTGGAATAGAGGGGTACCATCCACATTTATAGGTACGTACTTGGGACTTACCACATAGTTTTAACTAATTAACGTAGACTAAATTCAATAAAAGTGGAAAAGGCGAATTAATAGTATGTTTGACTAAGCTTTTACGATTATTATTATTTGCTTTTTTTTATTAAAAAAAATCTATCTTTTGTTTTTTTAAAAAGTACTATACACCAAGCAACTTGACATATAGATGATTCATACTAGAAAAGTGAAGTCCTCATAAGTTTTCCACTTGTGGAAACTTACCTTTAAAATTATTTAATTTCTTCACAACTTTTCATCTTTCTTATATATATATATATATATATATATATATATATAGGAAAATGGTGATAAAGAATTATTTATTTTCCAAGAAAATGAATTTTTTATAGGACAAAAAGAACTATGCTAATATATGAATTTTATCTAGTATAAGATGAAGCTAGATAAAAAATTTGTTATACTTATTGATAAGGAAACAAATCTATCCATATTGCTAAATATTTACGTCAAAATTTGATTTCCTTATTAGCACACTTTATAGGAAACCCTAACATGCATGTTGGACAACATATATACTTCTTTTCTTTTGTTTTTTCGTTCGTAGCTCGTTTTGAGACCTGACTAATTAAATTCAAAACATTGATTAACTCTTTGTAAATGTTTCTAAACCGTGTAGCAACAGTACTGATCCAGTGACAATTAACTAATCTGGTAAAGGTTTTATTATTGTTTGATAATGTGTATGTAATAAATGAGTAAAATGAGATTAATTTGATGAAAGACAAAATGATTTTACTACAAAGAATTCTACAACATGGAGAGAAAAAAATAACACCATTTAATAAAAGAACTTGCTACTATCAACTTAGCTTTCGAATAAATTGAGATCGACTATATAAATCGTACTCGCTTTTCCTACTCTTCTATAAGATCACTTCTCATACGTGATGACACCATATCTTGAAGAAGTCCATGATCATCTTTAGCCAAAGAGGAATTAGAAGAACTCCAAAACCTTTTTTCTTGTAGTGAATTATTAGTTGAAAATAAGGAAGAGGAATAATCACCATAATGACAACATCTTCCTCCACCATCACCACCGCCAACGCGGCCACCATAGGTGGTGGTTACCGGTTGAACTCCGACCCATCCACGTGGCGTTATGGGGCATGGATGTGTGTGAACACCTTCATAAGTTGTAATAACTATTGAAGTATCTTGAATTGATCTTTCAACTCTCTTTTTCACACCACATGATGATGTTGTGCAACGATAGTAGCTCCTGCATCCACAATCGAAAGTGTTTCGAAAGTGTTTCGTAGAATTTGTAATTTTAAATATGTCATGATATTTTTGGTGACTATATATAAGAGCATGTCATTAACCGTAAAATAAAAAACTTAAATTCAAATTAAAGAATGTGGAAATTTTTTATACCTTTATCAGAATATTCTTACTTGTTGTAATTAATAGGTAAACATAGAATGTATATACAAATTAAAAAAATATTGAAACATTTTGCAAATTGTATATAGATGAATATATTTGGTATATACCTTGGAAAGGGGCTATTTTTTACTGCTTTTTGTCCATATTTCCTCCATCTAAAACCATCATCCAAATGATCAATTTCACTCTTTGTCATGAATGCAAATCTTGGCTCCTTTTCCCCCTTTTGCTTCTTCTTATTAGGTTTTAACCTAAGCCAACAAAAACTCATATCACTTTTTGCAAAACTTCAAATAATCAATAAAATAAATAAATTTCTCGTATGATCATTCAACTAATAATTTTTCTCTCAAAACTTTTTTTAAAAAAAACTTTATGAGATAATAAGAGGAGTTTCTGGCCAAAAACATCATTACATATACCCCAAAACTTAAACTACATCTTAAAGTATCATTTTTAGCAGAAAACATATTTCAAGTATTTAAAAGTGAACAATTTTCATCCTTCTGTTAGATATCATCAAAAAACTATCGATACAACAAAAACATGAGCAGTTTTCACGGGACTATCAATAAAAGTTTTCCAGCATAATTTCATTACCTGTTATAAGAGGTTCTTGAAAAAAAAAATTAAAAATCTTAGACACTATTGCTTACTTAAACAAAAAATATTTAGTAACGGAACGAAGCTGGAGCTTAATTATCTTTACCATTTTTATAGTCAAATTGTATGTGATCAATATATTGATTATGTCTTGCATTTGACTTTCATTTTACATTATTAGAAGAGGAAGTGTTTATGGTGAGCACATGTACGACAGAAGAGGGAGCTGGAGGAGAAGCGCTATGAAGAACAAGAAGTTTTGAAGTTTAAGGATTAATTTCTACCAGGTGATGTCGAAGTGGAATTCATAAATAAGTTTAAGAATCTAAAATAGAGTTTTTCCTAAATTTCTATGAGAAAGTACATGAAGGCTCCAACAAACGCTCATTCAAGCATATTCAATTAAGAAGAAACATATTTCAACTAATAATATTTTTAATATCAAATTACATGAAAAATAAATTGAAAAAAACTATCAAATTAAAGATTTTGCATAATGTTAAACTCAATTCCAAGTTCACGATAGTATTTTGGTGTATCTAACAATAATAATTACAAGGGGTGACTTGTATTTTTGTGGGTAATCTGTTAATTAAGGATGAAAAATGTTCACTTTTCAAATACCTGAAGGATGTTTTCAGCTAAAAATGATACTTCAAAGACGTCATTTAAGTTTGAGGTACAGTTAATGGATGATTTTCGACAAAAAACTCATAATAACAGCGAACATTTCCGATATCAATATTGTATCAGAGCAAACATATACCCACCTTTCATTAAACAATTTCTTTTACACATTTGACCCCAAAAATAAAAATCAGTTAAATATTAGATTAATATTATGATTTAACATGGCTATAAAAACTTATCATATAGGGTTTACTTAAACTAAGTAAATAAAAAAAGAAATATTTTGCTTACTGTTTCTTATACTTGTGTTGATGATCATCATTAGCAGCTAATTCAGTTGATGATGAAGAAATCGACGATGAATTTGGTGTTACTGGTACGTTATTAATCAAATGATCAGATAATAATATCGATGATGATTCTGGAAGTGACGAACAAGTAATAAAACGTTGAGGTTGAAGTTGTTGCTGATGAGATGGAATCATTAGCAAATCGAAAATAGAACTAGTTGTAGTGTTATCATAACAATAATTTCGATGTTCGTCAACACCAAACATTGTTTCTAATAAAAAACTTAACGAATAATCTTTTTCGATATCAAACATGGCGTTGGAGCTCCAATTTGAAGTATTTGTAATCTCTGTTCTTACATTATTTTCTTTCTCCATCGAAAGAGATAATGTAGAGAATTTGTCTAAGTGTGAAGAGGACTCTTTGTGTTTATATTAGTGTAAAATAAAATTTTAAAAAAAAGGGTGGTCCAAGGGGGAATATTTTATAATTTTTCAACCTCGGAAATCGAGGTGCGAAAGTAATTTGTGTTTGATTAATAATTACGATTCAAAAATTAATATTTGACCAAACTTTTTAACGGTACTTAAGTATATACTCTTTTTTACTTTCTCAAAAATTGCTCCTACCGTTATCTCAAAACACGTTTATAAGAATTAGTTTGACTTATCGTGAAGTTTAAGAAAAAAAGAATTTTAAAATTTGTAGTTTAAATTGAATCATAGATATTTCTGCGGGTAGGAATTATTTCATTAAGGTTAAAATAAACAGATCAAAACTAAATTTATTGCAAAATATAAAACTATGTCATTCTGTTTTTTTTTTACCAACTAACAAAAAATAAATTAAAATAAAAAAATATTAATAAAATATCTTGATTTATTAAAATAAACGCTTTTAACTTCTCGAAAACTCGATAAAATGTGTCATTCAAGAGTTGGCAAGCATTTTCTCACGCGTTATTGTTGACCGGCTACCGGAAAATACTTAATTAAAATTATAATTAAATTGGGATACAAGAATGTGATTTATTTCCCTCTCTTTTTTCCCCATATATTTCTTTCTTAATTTAGTAATATTCCTTAATTATAAAAAAATAATAAATAAAAAATGATAGTTTATTAAATCACAAATTTAAATGTAATAAAATAATGGAGTAACTATAGTTAACAACAAAAATAATTTAAGAACTTAAGGTTAGTCTAGTATGAAAAGAGAATATTTTTCATAAAAAAATAATTCTTTTATTTATTTTTTAGTGTTTGATAATTAAGAAAAAAAAACATTATCTTATAATTATATTTATGTAATTTAACAATGGGAGTCATGATACACGTTATCAATTATATGCAAGCTACATCTAAGACTTTAACTAGTTTCAACACCATGCAATACATGAATTACTGTCACTGTACTGAAAATAACTTTTAACAGCAACAAATATACGCATTAGTTAGAAATGTTAAAAAAAAAATTAACATTATTCAATTATTATTAGATCTACCATTATTATAAACTCTAAGAACGAAGTATTAGTTACCGATAATTAATTACTATTAAAAGTTATTTTTATTATAGTATATATGGTCGATTGAATTGATAATCTAGACGTAGCTAGCTCCGCCGTTGAATCACATGGGTGTTTGTTAGTATTCTTGATGTTAAAATGGATGAGTTAAATTAAAAATTTTATTTTTAATATAATGAACAAGTAAAAATAAATAAAATCGAAAAATTAGGAGAGCAATTTTTTTTTTAAGAGACAAAGCACATGCTAATCTTAACGCGTTTTCTACTTACGATCTATTATTTTATTCGTTTACTTTTTCTCTGTTTTCTGTATTCTTTTTTCTCATCATTGTCATGGGCCATATATCATATATCTTTAATCTATTCGATTACTTTCTGCGTTTTAATTTATTTATTTGTATTTAACTTGATACGAAATTTAAAAATTAAAAATGAAATTTAATTTTATAATTTTAAACATGTCGTATTGAAAGTTAAAATTAAAAAGATTATAAAAACGAACGTAATTTTTTTTCAAACAAACTTAAAAGGAAAATAAAACAACAAATTAAAGTATATGAAATAATACTTCTTTCTTCTTCTTTTAGTTTTATTATCAATGTGGCAATGAAACAATGTTCATGATAAATTTTTATTATTATTAAACTATAATATAACACTATGATACTTTAAAATATAAATTAATTAAAGGTTACATTAACTTGCTTCCTTTTAGAGTTTAGACTACTTTTTTTGTCATACAAAACACAAAAAAATATGGTCAAAAAATAGTCATTGTATGTGTCCAAAGCATTCAATTTTTGATGTAAACTAATTTCTGTGTCAATTAAATTTGTCAACACGTACTTTTGAAATTCTACAAAGACCCCCAGAATACACTGTCTTTACTGAGGAGACAGTCATACCCCCACTCAATCAACGGAGGATGGTCAATTGAATATCCTTCGTCAGAACGAGTAATTTTTATAATTTTTATAGTATATCCATGAATTAATTAGTTTATATATAAAAGATTGTCATTTCTTAACTGCTACGATTTCTACTCTTGCTAATATATAGTTCAGTATATTCGTTGTTGTTATTAAAGAATCTGAAGTACAAATTTTGTTAAAATCTTGAATCCGCGTCTCCAACCCCAATGGCAGAAGACGCGTTTCTGGTCATTCAGTAAAGCCATACATACATAAATTATAGAGCAAACCATAATGAATATTTGACCTAATGTGTGAACTCAAAACCAGTACATGCGGCTGGCTACTATATATTGTATTTAGGAAACAACAAAACAAACATGATAACAGGTCAGATACTCTTTGACTCTTAGCTCACAAAATAAAGTAAAAATTGCTAAACTTGATGCAAAGATTTAACTCACTAACGATGGCAAAACCAAACAAATTCATGATTTTTGTAACAGCAGTTCAAAAATTAACCAAAAAGATATGAACCGTACTCTGTGATGCAATGTCATGTGTCTCATGATTCTTTGGGAGTGGTAGCTTGTCGAACTCTACGTTGATGAACATCCCAGTTGTATACACGAGCAGTTGTGACCTGAGCCATAGCAGATAAAAGAATAAGCATTACCGATGTTTCCAAAGATTAAAGTAGAAGAAGTTAATGCTCCCTCGGTTTCATGTTATGTGCCGTAACTGTGACTGGATACGAAGTTTAAGAAAGTAAAGAAGACTTTTGAATTTTGTGATCTGAAAGTAAAGATGTGTTCTTAAAGATATCATGTACAATGTAGGAATTAAAAATTATTGAATATCGAAAGCTAAAAAAATAGACTAAAAATGGAAGTAAGACATAAAATTGAAACAGCGGGAGCAAACAACACATTGCAATACTGCAGCACTTCAGTACAAGCTAAGTTCTACCTAGATGAGAGTTAATGCAGAAAGCTAAAATGTACCTGAGTAATTGTCACTTGATCCCTCAAAAATTGTAGATCAGCCACAAGAACCTCTAAACTGGCTTTTGCATTTTCCAAGTTTGTTTGAAGAAGGGCAGTAGCCTATACAGTGAACAAAATGTAAAGACCAATACTTCAAATATCCAAGAATGCATGCGCTTCAGAGATCTTCCAATAGCTAGTTACATACCTCTTCGCATGAATACTGTAGCATGACATTTGCCCCTAGCCATAAACACACAGATTCAGCATCTTCAATCTTAGCCCGGGAATAAATACCTTCTGACACTTCAAAATCAGCGACTAGTGCCTGCAACCAACGCGAAAAACCAAACCAGGAACAAGTTAACATGACAGTTAAATATCATAAGACAAACTACTAATAAAACAAAAAAATGGGGGGGGGGGGGGGGGGCAGGTCATTGGCTGGAAGTTATTAGTGAAGTAAATCAGGGGTAGAGAGTCGAGAGATCAAAACCCTGTCTGACTTTTTTTAAAGCAATTACCCATTTAAAACTCACAATTCAACTACTTAAAGTAATGAAGTGTAAGTAATGGGCTTAATGCTTTCTCACATATATCATATAAATACGATTTTTGAATTGAAAACTTAATGCTTTCTCACAATCAAATTACAGATCTAGTTAAATAAAATAGGAAAATAGTCTACTAATCAAGATTCAACTAAAATGAAAATGTCTAAGAGTGCTTCAGTAAAGTTCCATTCATCGGAAAAACATGCAGCACTGGGACAAACCTCATTGCTGTCCTTCTTAGCTTGCAAAGTAGCAACTATATCCAAGCATTTCTCTATGTCAGGAATCTTTGCCTGCATTGAGTGAAGGAGTAGTAGTCAATTGTCCACTTGTTAGCAAAGATAACATTATAAAAACATCAAGCAGTTTAAAAGAGAAACTCTCAGAATGACTTAGACTGATCATAGAATAGATGTCAAACATGTAAAATTCAAGGATTTGAGCAATACAGCATCTAAACAGCAACTTATAAATGGCGGAAATGAAAATTGTCAAAAATGTATGAGGCAATCTATATTTAGCAGGCTGGATTAAGAGGACACTCCCAATTCTATTATGCATAAGATGTAACGGTTCCTTTACACCACCATAGTTGGAAACTGTTCGCTATGCATATTTGGTGCATTCGGACAGAGAGAAAGAGACAGCAGTTTCAGAGGAAAGGCAACTTCCAGCTTTTAAATCTTCGTTTTTGGTTGGTAGATCAATAATGCTTCATAGGTGGCAATAGTGATGTTTAAATATTTGGATGGAACTTCTTCTGTATACATTAACCTAACCTGTCCATATTTCAATGGTCTTTTTGTATTGGGCAGGTATTCCCCCCTCTGTGGCAATCTTATGATATGAATTCAACCTCTACATGTCAACAAACAAAATCCCTTGTGATGGAACTTCTTCTGTATACATTAACCTAACCTGTCCATATTTCAATGGTCTTTTTGTATTGGGCAGGTATTCTCCCCTCTGTGGCAATCTTATGATATGAATTCAACCTCTACATGTCAACAAACAAATTCCCTTCTGTTATCGAATTCTAAAAATGAATCAAGAATTAAGTAAAACAAAACCCGCACTGACAGCTTCAAAATGTGGAGAAACCTATATATAATAAAGGAAATTGTAAAAAGGCTTAGGCTTCTATATTTTGAGGATTCATGTAGTTGACCCCAACTAGCTTGGGATTGAGGAAATGTTGCTGTTAAAAGTCATTACTCTGAAGAGTGACGAAACTGTAACTCTCATACGTTGGTCCCATTATAACTAAGTTTGGGCATGTGCTAAGAAGAGTATCCTATACATGGCTTCTGCATGAAGCAATAGATTCCAAACGCACATTCTAAATGTAAATTCTATTTTGATTTCTTTCAATGACAAGGGAGGACTATCTCAGCTTTAAGACTTCTCATCTCGGGAATCGCAGCACTAGATGCAAAGACTAAAGTACAATTCTCTAATTTCCGTCAACCTTACGGAAGAATCAACAAAGGGCCAGAGTGACATAAGAACATCTTCTCTTTTGAATTGCATTATGACCCTCTCAATTCAAAGTACAAGTCAAACCAAAGAAGTAAATATTAGGAATTACTTAAATAGGGATTAATACTGTGAAATTAAACAAAATAAGTGTACCTGAAGATCCCTCTGCTGGGCCAGAAGTTTCATTTCAACCACTCGGTACTGCTGAAGTCTGCAAACGAAGAACATACAAACAAAAGGAGACCATAAGTAAAGTAACCACTGGTTAGAATTTCTAACGCAGGACTAATTAGTTTGTTCTCGTATCTAATCTGGAGCTATGATTTATTAGTAACAGAAATAGTTAACAGAATGCATGAGATACCATTCATAAAGCTTTTGTTACATGAGTTCTATGTTAAGATTGTATTACGCGAAAAATCACAGGATTGAAACAAAAGCAGATTTCATTCCTATTTCTTCGGTAAAATGATATAACTTCTTTGATCTGCTTCTGAAAGACAAGTAGAACACAACATGCAATGATGCCAAATATGTATTAATTGATCAACCGAACTCAGAGGTATCTTAAGTCAAACTTCTGTCATCTTGCTTTTATTGAACTTTTACGCAATTAAGAGCATGCACACCATGCTAAATTTGTTTTTACGACACTGAATAGATGATACAAGAAAGTGTAAGCAAAGAAGTTATTATAAGTTCAAAACTACCAACATTTGGGGAGGACTTCTAGAGACTCAGTAGAACGATAAGAGGACATAAAGACTATGGGACTTTGACAATAGAACAGCACAGATACTGAATAACCACAAATTCCAGTCATTGCAAACAGAAGTACACACACTTTTCATATTTGTAGTCATACGGGTGAAGAAAGCAAGGAAAGGATAGCGATCGCTTTGGGAACACATCCAATCAAAGTTAAATTTCAGTGCTCCCCTAAAAAAGAGCAGATGGATCCTATTGCCTATAGCGAACACTCATTCCTATTTATTAATAGAAAGATCTTCGTCCTGCAGCTCAGGAAGAAAGTTCAATAATGTGTAAACACCTGAACGAACTCATGTGGACACTTCTCAGCCCGAGGATGGGGATCTCGGGCCTTCGCAAAATCAACGGCCTCAACAGAACTAGACAAGCATCTACTTGTCTAGATGAAGTCAGCCCGAGAAAAAGGAAAAAATTGACGTTATTTAGTCAAGAATGGATTTAAGGATCTGATTGCATAAGATTTGATCTATGGTTTGTAAAGCTGTAATGGTCTATTGTCCCTCCTTTTTCTCTCGTCATTTCCTTCTCTGCTTCTTGTCCTCTTCATTCTTTGCACTTAAATAAGACCTCACCCTACTTATAAGTGCAATAGAATTTCCAAGGCCTAAGAGTTACCCTACTTATAAGTTAATAGTATTTTTTTGATAAAGTTCAATTTATTTTTTTTTTGATAAAGACTTATAAGTGTAATAGAATTACCAAAGCCTAATCAGTTTTTTCATTTTTTCATTATCATTCAACAAACTTACACAACCACATAGTCAGCCATTCCATTCAATTTCATTCCAACGGTTATCAAATCCAAACCTGCTCATTCAAGTTTAATCTCCAAAACAACATAATGCTTTAGATTTCTCAGCAGCCCCAAGTCCAAGGACTCCATCAGAATTTAGTGAGAGACTGACAAAGAACAGAGAGAATCTATTGGTCAAGGTCCTACTAACCATTTACTATAATGCTTTCTTTAAAACGAGTCAATATAACATCTACTCCTGTTGATTATTTTTTTTCCACATGCTGACTTTTCCTTGAACGAAAGGTCTATCGCAAAACAAACTCTCTACCTCCTACAATACGTATAAGGTCTGCGTACACACTACCCTCCTCAAACCCCACTTGTGGGATTACACTGGTAATATTGTTGTTGTTGAGTTAATATAGCATCAACGTCGCTAAAGGTCTAATCCTTGCCTACTATTTCACCTTCGGTTTGGATAAAAGTTAAATATCAGCAAGGTTCAACATTCATAGAATAACAGAACTCCCAACAATACAATATCCTGAAGACTGAAACTATACTTGGTGAATAACCAATTTCCAATAAATATAAACTGAAAAATCTCTTTCAATATATGATGACTCATGCACTCAAGGGTGTGGCTTAGTCGTCAATAAAGTGGATTTAGCACCATGAGGTCGCAGATTCAAATTAAACGCTAATTGATTGCCTTTGTGGACATAGTTACTTGGTATCTAGATGCGAACAAGCTGACCTAGACACCATGAATTGGGCAAAACATTTCTTACCAACAACAATTACTATGCCTAAGTCCGAAATAAGTTAGGATCGGCTATATAAATCCTCACATGTTCATTTAAGCTCGTTTCAAATCATCATCATACAAAAATCGAAAACGGACCTTTCTTGTAGGAATGCAAGAGCAGAGTTAACATCGAGACCAGATTGGCTGAGATAAGACTGAACGTCTTGTACGAATGATGCCGCCGGTATACCTCTTCTCTCCGTCACTTCACCGGTGTATGAAGAACACGCCGCCGCCGCCGCCATCGCCGTCAAAGCTACTTCACTCTGATAGATTCGAAAATAATTTCGCTTCAGTAGTGAAGAAGAAAGAAGCACAATATGGAACGACGTCGTTAGATTCGGCTAATTGACAAAACGATGCCGCATGTATTGAACAAAATTTTGACCAAATGGTAATTATTCCACACAATAGGTTTCATATTGTAATTTTAAATATGTAATTTAGGATTATAATTTTCAATCTCAAATTCTTTAAAAATAAAATTTTACATGTATATATGTAATTTTTAAAAAAATAAATAAGTATAAAACTGGACTCACAAGTTTATGTTTTGTGATAAAAGATTCACCGTTTTAAATTTTGAAACAATAATTCATGCTCCGCTCAATGAGAAAAAATTGATCGTATGATATAAAATGATTATATTAAAAAATAACTAGTTGTTGCTATTGTTTATTGGTGGTTTTTTAAATAAAATTATATATATTTGAAAGTTTATAATCATAAATGTTTATTTATAAGAGGAACATGTAACGTAGATATGTAATATGTTAATGTAGCACTTCAAGATTTCTGATATCTTGTTTACGAACTATAGTTTATTTATTTGATAAGATTGTTTAAGAATTGATTATTATTTTTGATGATTTTCATTTTAAAGGTAAAACATTTCTTATCAAAAGCGACTTACGACTCGAGCTATATTCTTATTTTCTTTTTTCCTTTTGGAAAGTGGATGATTTAGTGATCAAAAAGAAAGGAAATAAATAGGTCACATACACTAGGGGTTAAAAGTGGTGATGATTGAAGATAGTGTTGGGCCAAGTTTGGAGATTGGGCTAATCCAAATGGGAAAGGAAGCCCACTTAGTTGGGAGGGATAACTATGGGGAAATATTTTTGTACACTGAGAAGTCGTTTTGCATGCAATTTAAGATATTATAATTTGGATATATGTATTTTTACTGCCAGATACACTAAAATAGAGAGATAAACAAGTAAGATAGGAGAGGGAATCGAGCGAGATTCGTATGTACTGTATATACATATGAATAATACTAGATATATGCATTATGTATGTATCTGAAGTGATTCATACTGGAGAATGGATGGTGAGCGAGATGAGAGAGAGGCGAGTGAGATTTTCTTTGAATAACAAATACATGTGAATCCACTTGAATATAATGTATCTCGAACAAATTATACACTAATTTGATCATGTGTATCTGGACATATCTGGAGAACCAAAATCTTATAAGATTCGTGATATTGCAAACTAAATTATATCTAAATAATCAACTGCTACTAAACTAACGAGATATGTGCAAATTTTTCATTATTTTATTTTTTTATTTGATTAGAAATATTAAATTATTTATCCTACCATTTATACTAAAATAATAGAATAAATTACGATATATAATGAAGGAAATAACTATTCCAAGATAACTTCTCATATTTGATCAAACAAAAAAGAATATTTAGTGTTAGGTGTGGAAGCATGGGTAATGATGATCATAATAAATTAATGAAGGACTCTATTTTCGAAGTATTTTGAGATCTAGATTTTTAGAGATCGTTGAACCATGTTAATTATTCTCTTCATTTATTTTTATTTATTATTTTTGACATATAAAAAAAGATCAATTATATTTTTTCATGTTTTTTCTAAGCATTAAATATTTTTTTTTCAAATAATTTTCTAAAACTTACTATTAAATATGATTTAACAATTTGGTAAAAAGTATATTAATAATTATTTTTTTAATGATGTGTTAAGTCAAAATGCGATAAATAAAGATGAACCAAGTGAATTAGAAATAATTACATTACAAAATCACCTACTGCACTCAAATAATTGAGATTATTTTTGTGCCAAAACGTTGGAGATTTCAAAACATGATTAATAAGATTAATTTTATAAAGTACAAAATTAATTTTAAAAAATTAAAATGTGCATCAAATTGACATGAATTAGTAATACGAAAAGTTGGAGAGTCGTCTAAATTTTTATTACTATGAATTTTTAAATATATTTTAAATTATTAATTATTGAATTTATAGTATATTCACTTAGTTTTCAGACAATATATATTAATTACTACCTTTTTTTCAAAAAAAAAAAAGTTATATGACACAGATAAAATTTCAAGAGTCAATCAGTTCTATATGTTTTCAAAAATATTTCAAATTTTTAATTTTTTAATTTATAAAACTTTTACATCGTTTTTCCATATAATACAAGTAAAAGGAAATAATACTTATCATTTTTAATAATACCCTTAATATTAATTACATGTTTCTCAAATCATTTCCTTATATCTAAAAAAATACTACACATCAATTAAAATAAATCTTATGATAAATCTTCATATTAATTATTATTTTTAAATTGAACTCTGGAAAGTAACACATATTTTTCCTCACTTGCTTCAATGTACCATCAATTTTTTTGGGTCCAAAAAAGATTTAAAAAAATAATGAAACTTTATTTTAAAATGAAATAATTGTGACGAATCTAACCTCATGTGTCATATATTCGTGTTTTGAGTTGTATCATAATTAAATCGAAAAAAATATCTTTTTTTAAAAATCGAAGCAAATAATATATATCGTAAGTTTAAATTATAATAAATATATAATATTATTAAAAAAAGACAAATAGTTGACTATTAATTTTCTATTCTATTTATAATATTAATTATTTTACTCATCAAATTCTTTTTTTTAATATCTGTAATCATACATCAAATACTATGTGTATATGATATAATATTTATATTTATCATTGTTTTATTTATTGAGAGGTATAACAAGCGCAAAATGAAAAGTAAAAGTTAAAGAAAGGAGTATTTATTTCTGTATATACTAAAAGAAATAATATTTTTCATATTTATCGATTTCAGCGTACTAAGAGAAATATTAAATTTTCATATTTTGTATTTAATATTAATTACATATTTCTCAAGATATAAACTATACCTTAATTATTATGAATGTTATAATGTAATATTTATATTAATTATTTTTTTAAAAAAAGTCTATATATACATATTTATATTTTCTCATATTGCTTTAATATATACCACCAATTTCGTTGGGTCCCAGAAAAACAGAAAAGGATATTTTAAAATAACACATTAAAAATTCAAATGGTTGAAATTTTTGTGAGGTGCTATAGAATGGTCGTTGTCTTTTATTAACCAATCAATATGTGGCAGGTGAATAATTAATGATAATTTAGTCTTTTTAGGGAAAAAAACATAATTCTAAAATATATTTTTTTCAAAAAAAAATGCATTAACAAGATAATATCAGCATATCCATGTAATGTTACATGAAACAGCAAAATTATTCATACAATGTCTAATACTTATTCCACAAAGTACACTCAAAATAGTAGTAAAAAAAGAGTTTTTGAAATAATCTATCTAGTGATATGCGCGATAAAATAATCCAACTCCATTCGAGAAGCACCCCCTTTCTCAGTAGACTTCCTCACGGCTTCTCCCAACTCTTTTGCTCTTTTCCTAACCTCGTCGCCTTCTTCTGATGCCATTAACTTCCTCACGACATTATCAATGGTGGATGCAGTGACCATCTCATCGCGTTTCTTATCCCATTCCGTTATAACCAGGCCTATTTTCAACAGTTCTGTTAACAAAAAACCATTTTTTGGGTGGTCAGAGTGTGTGGGCCAAGCAATTATTGGGACTCCCATAGTAACGGTCTCTACACAAGAAGTCCAATCACACGCACTTAAGAACCCGCCAATGGATGAATGAGCCAAGATTTCGGTTTGTGGTGCCCAATCTCTAACTAGTAACCCGACCCCGTTTAGTCTTTCCTCAAACCCTGCATGAAACTCAAATTCTCTATTGAGGTTTGCCCCGAGATAGATATCAGTATTATCAGGATCCTTCAACAACCATATGAACTTTTGTTTGCTAAGCTCTAAACCCATTGCTAGTTCCTTAATTTGTTCATCAGAAAATGAAGTCAACATATCATAAGATATGTAAAGAACTGAGTTTGGAGGTTGTTCATCCAACCAATCCAAACAGGGGAATCCATTTTTTTCATTCTTAATAGGCCGGAGAACCGGTCCTATCGCCCATTGCTTCTTGTCTTGTCCGATTCCAAGCAAGTCGATAAAAGTATTACTACCTTCCATTACTTTGCTTGTATTATGAATATCACCCGCGGAGCTCTTCCCTATATATTGAACTTGAAAAGATCCTATTCGCATGATCTCTTCGCAATACCATCCTTCAGAGGATGGTAGCTTTTGAAGTAGTTGTTGTTCAATAGGGATAGGCAATCCAACGTGAGGAAATAAGTGATCGCAATACATACCAAAGGCCGAAATCACAGGGCTAAAGATGTATGACTCTGCATTATCGAAAGATGAAATATCCTGAACATTATAACACATTAGACAGTCATGTATCATGATAATTCGTCTTGATTTAGACGAAATATCACGTAAGAAGGAAGTAATGGATTCGCGGAGATGCATGGTAACATTCCAGAATAAATGGAAGTGTTTAGGTACTTCACTAGGGATTTCAGGGTCGAGTGGGGTAGGAATCATTTCGAGGTCATGAAAATGAATAGTGTCTAAATCGCAAGGATTTAACATCGTGGCACGAGCCTTAGTGTCGTGATTGTAACTAGGTAGGCTAAGATAATGAACAGAGAGACCATAAGAAGAGATTAAGCAAGCAAATTGGAGAAAAGGATCAAGATGGCTTTGTGTTTGAAATGGAACCATAACTACAGCAACTCCATCACCTAATTGTTTCTTCAAGTTTGCAAGTTTCTCAGTGTTATCCATTGAAAAAAAACACTTTGAATTTTTATCTTTGGGATATGGAAATGTTTGATAAGAGAGTGAGTGAGAAGTTAGAAGGAGTTACTCCTTAAGTAGGCATTTGGGGGTGCCAAGAAATAAAAAATGTTGAAAGCAACCACATGGAGTAAGGTCTCTCTGTCTCTCATGACATCCCAAATAAACCAATAACTTTTTACTATTGAAATAAGCAAAATTAGTCTCTGAAAAATATCTTAATTTTGATCGAATTTATTGTTGCAGTAGTAAACTTTCATGAGGACCTATTACCTTCCTAGACTATTTAATGCCGTGATTCAAACATACATATTTGCCTACGTACACATAAAAAAAAATATAAAACTATAAATAGTAATGTGTCTACATAGACATATATATGCCTTCAAAATACACTATTCAATAGAAACTTACTAGGGATAAAATGATAATTTTATATTAAAACTATGAGATTTATGTAATTTACGCAAATTTTAATATAAACTCCTCTAATTCTTGTCGAGATAATAACCAATGGCTTTCTTTAGGCCCATAATAAATGGGCCGTAGTTGGCCCAATATATGAAGTAAAAACCCTAATTCCAGTCTCTGGGTTAGTATATGTACAGCTCCAATGCTTGAAATTTAATATATACTTTTTCTTCTTCCTCCTCTTGTTATTTTCATTTTTTCCAAATTTTTTTGTTGTGAATTATTGTTTTGCCTCTGAATTAAAACTGTTGAAATAATTAAGGATATGGTTTTATTTCTCTGCATTTTTATGCAAAAAGGCATAAATTTATTGCAGGAAAGTTGAGTCGCTTCACCCGTATTAATTTTTACTAGGTGCAGTGAATTTACATCCTGTTAAATCTAAAATTATATCAATTTTTTTTTTGTTTTGGGGTTTTTTTTTCCCCCTATGATGGCATGTAATCTTTGAGACCTGAATTCTCTATTTTGATGACAAATTACAAGCAATTTTTCTGAGGATTTTACCCCATCTTTTTTATTTGATTTGATTTATTTTCTATGATTTGAATGTAGTTTGAAAAATAAACGAAAGCTTAGTGTATCGAGTTTTTATTTTTTTAATTTTGAGATGATGATCGCACTGGGCTCTGAGCAGTTTGTTAAAACTGTTTATATTGATGCACAATTGCTGCCTAGAAAGCTATGTCTGATCACTATTTTTTTAAAAGAAAATTAGGTTTAGCAGATGTTTGATGTTTGGATATATGATATGAAATTTTTCGTACGTATAATTATTTTTATCTCATTGTTATCCTAAAGATTTCTAGATTTTGGGATTTTTTAGATATAAAATTTACTAATTATTTTTATCATATTAAAGTAAAATTTATAATTCATATCTTTGTTTTTTAAATTATCCATCTCATATAATAAGTAGGGGTATAAATTCAATTTTTTGGTTTGATTTTATATTATTCAGTTTTTGATTTTGAAAAAGTGTACCTCAATTCAAACCAAACATGTATCTTGATTATGTTTGATTTTTCCTTTTGGTTAATTCGTTAGGTCAATAATTAAAAACATAATAATTTTTAAAAAAATAATATTAAATTTTTTTAAATATACTTTTTTAAAATATAAATCACAAGTAAAATGTAAAATGCAATATTTAATAGTATATCAATTATAGATGTCTAAATATACAAAAAAATAAATTTTAAATCATAATGAAAACAGCTAAAATTATATATAATTTGATCTTTTCGATTTTCATTTTTTTAAAATCTGAAATCAAATCAAAAAACCAAACAAAGTAAATTATTATTTCAAAACCAAATCAAGAATCCATAAACCAATTCAAATTAGAATTCAATTTGATTTGATTTAATCCAAATAGTGCCCATCCCTAATAATAACTATTCTTATTAATACTATATGTTCTACTTATTTTTATCAACCAGTGACTTGAAGTATCAATATTACCACTTAATATGTTTAAGGTTACAAGATTAAAGAACAGTTTTGTATATTTAATTTAAATTCAATTTAGAATCACAAGATTCAATAGTTTTTTTTTTATATTTTTAAACTCCGTGCCAAATCTAATCAGATTACTTTTTGTTATAAAAGGAAGGGAATGCTTAACACATTATCATACAACTATGAAATTTTGTTAGAATAATACTAATTACAATAGCTTGATATCATCAAGCCTATGGTGTTATAAAAATTAGTCCTGTTACAGTAGATGCTTCAAAAACCAACAGATTATTATTCAACAGCACAAGGATGATTTCAATACCTGTATCAGTAGTTGCTCAGTCATAATGTACATTTTGTGATGAATATAGCTGTTGTTGAACTATCATTGAATCAGCATTGGTAGTTGAAGGATAATAAGGAAAAAACATCTTTCTGATTCTCTGATATACTGGACTTGACCATTCATAAGCTGTAGGATTCTTCTACACATGCTTAGCCCTAGACCTTGTTGAGTTACCCACAAACTATTATGGAACATATCTTGGATCAATTCTGGAGGAAGACCTTCACCAGGGCAAACAATCCTTTTCCACCAAAACGCACAAAAAATCAAATAAAAACTTTAACATTTTATAGGTCGAAGCATGTTGATATAGCTGGGAAAAGTGAAGAAGAAAAAGTTACCTGAACTCGATATGTACTATAGTTACTCCATCAGAAATTTGCTTTATACTTGGTCGAAGATGGACTTCTACCCACCCTTCCCGGGGTGGTGCATAGCTTGCCATAATCTGTAAGAAATCAGCGAAAACCTGTTGAATTCTGACTTGATCTCCATAGACCCTCAATGTCTTGATTTCGTCTGGAATATCACGGATAAGTTGAACTCCTCTTTCCCTCAATAATAACATCACTTGGCTAACAACAGCATCTATCACACTCGCAAGAAAAAATTCACCTTTCTCAAGCTCCAGGGAACTGTTTACAAGTTTAATGGTAAGAAACATTACAAATTGAATGAATCGAAAATTGTTCTAACGTTACATGCTTAGGCAACACTAGGTTAATGACCAACCTGTGTTCAAAAAATGAAGTCTTTGTATCTACGTTCGATATTCAAATGGAAATATACTGTCATACAGGTATACACCCTCACCTGATTCAACTAATCCAGATTTCTTGACTTCAACAATTGCATTAAAGCTGAATAAGCAGTGATCACTAGAACATGTAACTCATAAAACACTTGTACATGGACTTTGAAAGTTGTACTAGAGTATACGGTGTCATAGTAAACAGATTTATTTAACTGGGACGATAGAAGAAATAATTGAATACGAACTTACCCATCCTCAATATTGTCCAGATCAATATCCCTTATGATCTTGGACATCTGCCTCTCACAAGCAGCACTTGTTTCCAGAAACTGCTTCTGGTTTTCTGTCAATTCTGTGGCCTCTAATAATGAATTTGTAAAGCGTATACCATTTAGAGGATTCTTTAATTCCCGACAAATGTAAGCCAACTCTTTCATGTGAATGTTACTCGTCTTCTCTTGTTGTCTCTGCATTAGAGTTTTCTGCAATTCAGGACTTGCAATCTGCAAGAAACAAAAGGCCCCAATAATTTGGCCATCCACATTGACTCTCTTGTTTGCAGTCAAAAGAGCTTGAACAAATTTTCCATTTCGGTCAGAAAAGGAAAAAGGGAACTTGTCTATCTCCTGGCCTCCAATTGCCTTATGCAACATGATCATGAAATTTGTCATGTCGTCTGGGCCCTTGAGCCGGCAGAAAGTGCCAAAAATCTCACCAACCAACATTTTCCCAATGATTTCTTCTTTGTTCCAACCACTAAGTTTTTCCATCGCAGTGTTCCACTCAAAGCAACAAGTGTTCTCATCTGATACAAAAATGGGCGGGATCAGAGGATTAGGGCTGTGCATAATGGCCTTGTAATCACCTTGTATGCGAACAAATTTGTCCAGTACAACTTTTTGGGCGGTAATATCCTGGCCAATGAAGGAGACACCAACAATGTTATTTGTGTAGTCTTTGTTAGAGCAAGCATTAACCTCCACAAAAACCGTCTTCTTCAGTTGCTCAGCTCCAAATGTCCTTAACTTTATTTCTATGTTCTTATCTTCTTCACCTGTGATTGGTTTAGCAACAATATTAGGTTTTTCTCTCCTCTTTCATTTTCTGTAGGTGGCTGGGACACGAAGAGGGTGGATACAAATCAGTTTCAATTACAATGTACAATATACTCAAGCTACATAAACACTAAAGAAAGAATGTTGACACCCAGTGTCATGATTAGCCTGAATCTGATATTAAATGCAACTTCATTTTATACACCCATGGCTCTGAAATCACCTAGAGTTGATCAATATTGAAACTGACCAACCAACATAACTCATCTAATGTCTAAATCAGAAAGCTTTGACACAAGTTGTTACATGCTAAATGACACAATCTAATCAACACTTCATATGTGCTCAAGTCTAACTTTCAAGTGCATAGTGAGAATCTCCCCTTTCACCCGGAGCTGCCGTAACTTGGGCTCACAACTACTAACATAATAGCACTAATTAGTGGAAATTTTTGCAGAGAGTATGGGAGGCAATGTATAGGATTTTTTGAAACCAAAAGAAAAGGAGAGAAGTGAACAGTTGATAAAATATTAAATTTTTTGACAGAGCAGGGTAAACACATGTTTACGATATTATAAATTAGTCAATTCTTATCAGAAGCAGTATATATATCTTTATGAACCTGCAAGCTCTAGTTTACGCAGGAATATGGATAATACATGTTTAATGTATTAAAAGTGCCAATGTCAAAACATGAACGTAAAAAGAACACATCTTGCTAAGAGTTTCTTATCCGTAAAACCAAACATGCAACCCCTTCCCTAGGGGCATCCCTTTTCCTATAAACGAAAGACTATCACATGATCTCAATTACTTTTAATGGATGGAAACATATAAGCAACCATCATATTGTTGCATGATGCCAGGAGGAATAAGTAGTGATCACTAGAACCCGTGATAATCTTTGCCACTAAAATTTTTAAAAACCAAGAAGAGCAGACGAGAATAATCTCTCAATACAGCCAAAGGGAACTCCATAGATAATGATTTACTGGAACGAAAGAAATGTAAAGCAGATTGGTATAACCTCTTAAAGCTTTGCGGAGAAGGTTCTGCGCAGTTGTCTGTGATTCTTCATGGACAAGATCATGAACCAACGACTTCCCTATTGCTTCTTCAACTGACAACTCTGTCAACTCGGCAACTTTAGCATTCCATGCATTTATGCGACCTTCAACATCAACGGCAAATATGGGTGCTGTAGCAGTCTCCACCAATCTAACCATTTCTCTGGCAACAGATCTAAGTTCATCCATCCCTTGCAACCCCTCTTCCCGAAGCTGAACACGCACAATAGACTTTGAATTACTTGCATCCTTGAATGAATCACGTAGTATAAGCTGCAAAGAGTGAATTGCATCCATTTCTGCATTCTCCCATGGTAAACTGCGGTTCTTAACAACTTCCAAAAATGCCTTAAAGGAAGAACGTGGATGCATTTTCTGCCAATCATCTTTGTCTTCTGGATGATGCTTTGCACCACCCCACTTTATCTCACTCGCAGTGTGCGAACGGAACCAAAAAAGGAAATATTTTGAAGTTACATAAGCAACAGCCATCCCACAAACAGCAGCACCCAGAGAAGCTGCCTCAGGATACCCTGCATCAGCCAAACTATCAGTACTTAGGCCTGTTGAGTCCACATGACAAGTTAATAGCCACTCCACAATGCCCTTTATTTGGGCTGCAGTTGGTGTAATTCCCAAAGGATAGTATCTCCCTTGGTAGTACAAAGCAGCCCCATCACATTTCACAAGGTCGACAATACTTGGGTTCTGAGTAACAATCCCCGTGGGTGAGTCTCGGAGAAGCATGTCACATAACACTGTCTGTGTCCTCAAAACCCGCTTTTCAGCCAACTGCGATGCCAATTGTAATTCCATGTTTAGTTGGAGCCCAAAGGCCTGCATAAGGAATTCACAGGCATAACGAAGGGGGAAAGGAATGAACCGAGCTGAACTGTGGTGCCCAACAACCAAACCCCATAATCTCATTGCATTTCGGCCTCCAACAACTTCATCATCATTTCCATTTATAACAACAGCAAGTGTTAACGACGCAACATTTCCCATATTGACCATATACTGAGGGTGACAACCATGAGGAGCCCTAAGTGTTGAGCCAACTAAACATAAAGGCTGCATGAGTGATTCATCCTGAATAACCCTCACAGGGATGGCAGTGCAATCCACAATCATTCTAACCCTGTTCTGCTTAAACAAGAATCTTGATGCTTGTGGAATATCAGTAGCTGGATAATGCAAACCAATATAAGGCTCCAAATCCGATCTTCTACTCTCCGCCACGACCTCCCCATGCTCATCATCATGAAACTTATACACCATCACCCGATCATACCCCGTAAGCTCCCTGACACTCTTAACAACAGTATCACACAAAAGATCAATATCCCCACCAGGTAACGATTGCAAAAGCGAAATAGCTCTCACAGCTAGCTTCTGCGATTGCACAGCTCCAGCAATAGACAATGCAGGGTCCTCTGTTCTAGCTGGCTCTAAATCAATCACAATCCCCACATCAATCCTATGCAATATCGCATAAAAGGGTTTCCCCGAATTCTTCGAATGAACCCAAATCGGATTCAACAACGTAATTTCTCGTGCCCCAAAAGCACCTTCAAGCAAACCAGAACTCGAAGAACTAAAAAGGGTCCTCACATCCGTTCCAATCTTGAGAATTTCATTCTTCTCAAGACTTGGAACTGATTGCGGCATTATATCAAGCATCTCACATGCATTTTCACTATAAGCAATAACACAAAAACTCGCCTCTTCAACAGCTATCGTACAACCAAAAGGCTGAATATGACCCCCTCTTTGCATTTTATTCAAATAAGCAGTAATTTGATGCTCTGTTACAGATTCTGTACTATTTCTAACAGATTGTGAATAATCAAAATTCTTTCCAGATTCTCCAGATTGTTCAAATGCAGCATGTAGCCTAGCATCAGTAGTATATTGTGCTACTGCTTTGCTTAATGCATTAGTATTACTTGTACCTGAAAATTGCGATTGATTCTTCGGCTGATGATTACGATCATGTTTTCCTCTACTTCCACTCCCAGAAGCCATTTTTGAATCACTCAACAACAAGATTACTGCATATTTGAAGAACAACAACAATTTTTTTTTCTTTATAGTGAAGGAAAAAAGGAGAGAGAAGCAAGACAAATATATATACAAAAATAGAATAACTACAAATAATATACTTTAAATAGATGTTTAGAGATTAACAACTAGAATTGGTATACCAAAAAAAAAAAAAGTTGTTGTTATCTTGAAGATAAAAAAAAGGTTGAACTCGTTCGGTGCGTGAGATAAAAACTCGATAAGGTAAATTTTAGATTTGAAGAAATATATAATTGAATTTTTCTAAAATTATGTATAGAGGATTATGAAAAATTCTTAAACAATAGGGGAGGGTATGGAGATCCTTATTGAGTCTATTATACATCAACAATACAAAACCCTTTGGTAATTATTAAATTAAATTTAAGTGATTTGATTTACTATCGGCTCCATACAAGGGATTTAACAGTACTAGATAAGTCCAATATGACAAGTTCGATTTAGAAATCATAACTTCTATTTTCGAGTGAGCACTTTATGTATCACACATGAAGTCCAATATGACAAGCTTTATGCGACAAACTAGACTCAGAAAACATTGAGCGGGAATTGATCCTGGATCATCCTCTAAGTCAATTGAGTCATCCCGAAGAACTATTATTATTATTATATATTATTATTATTATTATTATTATTATAAAGATTAAAAAAAAAGTATATTGATTGTGAAAAAAAAATGCTACACTTTAATGGAGTAGTTAGTTAGGTATATTTGGTGACTATTGAATTGAAGAATGGCAAAAAGGTGTAAAGCAAGCAAAAAGTAGTTTTTATTTGTTTGATTCCTATGTTTTTTTTTAATTTAAAAAAATTAAAAAATTTATCCCTAATATTGATATAAATGAAAAAGTGCAATATATATTTACAATTACTTAATTTAAATTAAATATTATATATCTCTACTTTAATCTTCAATTGTCAATGAATAAGGAGTGTGAATAAATATACCTCTTAATATTTTTGCAAGATTTTTTTTTACCATTTAATTACAAAGTAGAACTATTTATATATAAAATAAATGCAATGAAAAAAAACAAAACAAAAGAACACTATCTAATACAAACAAATAAATTTGGCCCAAAAAGAAAAAATAAAAAAACATAACAAAAGTTGAACAAAAATTCAAAGAAAAGAAACCTGATAATTTGGACTCATTCATGAACCTTTTTTTTCCTTTTAACTTTTCTTTTTTCCCTTTTTCTTTTTTTTTTATGTTTATTTAAATTTGATATAATAAAAAAATATCATCTAGATTTAGTCTATTATTTTGTTTTCATGAGTTGGAAATATTTGTGGTTGTAATGAATTTGAATGTTTGTTTTGGTTATTAAAGCAAATCATTTCATTGGCTGCATTTGCAGATTGACCATGTGCAAAGATATGAAGAATTACCCCTTTGTCATTTAAGCATATTATAAAGTAATTTTTTTTATATCACATATTCTTATTTAAAATTTAAATTTACCTTTTTACACAGCATAACAATAATAACATACTCAATAAAATCTTTATCAGCTCAAGTATATCAAATTTATGTTAAAAAAAAAAAAAACAATAGCAAGTGTTTTTAAATGCTTATTACATAATCTTAACAAGCATATGAAAATATGTGCAACTAATTATATGTGTATGTGTTTTCAAAGTTGAATGTATGGCTAATTCTATGTGTAAACAATAATGATTAGGATTTTTAAATATACATATACACATATATATAATTATAATTGCATACGTTAAAGATATGACACTTGAGTCTAACTCAACATCAAAAGTTAGTTCATCAAAGAGACTAGATTATCATCCCTTTATCGATGTGAGACTTCTTAACACTCCACCGCACACTATTCCTCAATTGGAGCATGAAACACTTCTAAATAGAGGCTCAACATCGATGAACAACGAATTGGGATAAGTCGTCTTTGATACCGTGTGCCTAAAGAGACCAAATTCTCATCTAGCTACCGATCGAGACTTTTAACATATATATCATAAAATTACATAATCTTGATATATTATGTCAAAATTACTACTAATTCAAATACTATTTTCATTTACCCTTATTAATACACATTAGGCTTTGCCAAAAATTTAAATTCACATGTTCTAGATTTTAAAACAGGACAACTTATGAACTCAATATAAGTAATTTATCGAGTGAATTTGTTGATACATATATATAGATTTTCATCGAAATTATTGAATTCGATCGAATTTGAAAATTATATTGTGGGACTCACACATGTTGCTTCTAAGGAGAAAATTAGAAGAGATATAAAGAAAATAGGAGTGAAAATGATGTGTAAATTGGTGGTGGACAAGTACCTTTCTGATCACATTTTCTTCACGTGAAGATGGTACCATTATTGACACCCCCTATCTATATTTATCTTAAATGAGTTTTGCTTGTGTCAATCTTGGAATTTAGCTAACAAAAGATTGAGGTTTATTAAATTTTAATGAAAGACTCATTTATATTATTAGTTGAAAGTTCGATTCATTTTTGTTAAAATTTGTTAGAAAAAAGACTTATTTTATGTTAATTATTTGTTAATTGAAATGACAGAAATGAGTCAAACTTTTAAAGCATAAGATATATGAGTTTTTTTCTCAAATTTTAGGTGACATATTTGAACATTTTCTCTATAAAAAAAATGATTTAATTAATGATGTAACCGAATCATAATTAGCCTTGTAATTTTTTTTGCAAAAGGAAAATTATTTTTAGTTAACAAAAATGGTAGGGATGGACCTTCTCTTAAACAGAAATGACATATATGAGACAAACTTTAACGATTGACATGGACGAGTGTCTTGTCAAAGTTTTATGATATATTTGAGGCTTTTTCCCTTGTATAAATATACCTTTTAAATTGAGTTTAGCTAATATTTATGCATTTTAATTTCAAGTATACAAATAACTATTTAAATTTGTATAAAATTAAACAAGTAGATTAAAATTTACAATTTCAGCAACAGAAGGTGTTTCTCTCCCTATATTTTATATAGAGTCAAGCATTCGTTGGACAGGAAGTTGCCTGTAGTTGTAGAGTAAAGCTTGTGTAGTTTTGGAGAAAAGAGTCAATTTTCACGATCTGTACACAGTGGTGGAGTCAAAAATTTAAAAATAAAAATGTTATTATGTAAAGGAGATTGAATAACTTATATACATATGCAAAATAATTACTTTTTCCACGTCTACATAGTGGGGTGGCTGGGATGGGAGCTAATAAGTACGGGTGAGGATGAGCTGTGTTGGATGGTGGAACTGTCGAACTAACACAATCAATATGGAAATCTCTAGTTCGAGTAGATAAATAAATAACAATTCCAAGCTCATCGTCTCCTCTAGACCCTATCTATCCTACACAGGGGTAGAGTTAGGTGGGGGTTCGAGGGTTCAGAGGAATCCAGTAACTTTTTCGTAGATTCTATTTTTGTACTGATAAAGAAAAGGGAAGTGAAATTTAAAGTCCCAAACTCCTAATACTGGTTCCGTCTATATTCATCTGATGTATTAAAAACATATTTATGATGTACTTTTCCTTATATAGATACGTGAAAATTGTAATTTATAGTGTTTTTCGTATAATTTTTGAATATCTAAAACTTTTGTTTAAAATATCTAATTAATGTTATCGAATTTAACTTTAAAATATAATTAAATTTACTTTCGAAATATGTAACATAAAATTAAAATAAACGGAGATAGTAACTAACTCAAAAAGAATAAGAATTGATGAGTATATATGGGTGGATTCATAATTTAAAAATTTATGAAAAACATAATAATAGTAATAATAATATAAAATTAATACATATAATTGAGTCACAACTAAATATTATTTTTATCTTTGTATTATTCTCTTTTCTTTTTCCTTGAATTATATTACTCCTTGTTTAAACTACTACTTAAAAAGAAAACTAAAATATATACATCTTCAAAATTGATTTATGGAGGTCGATTTTTGATATCGACTATACAACTGATATAACAAAACCGACCTATTAATTTTTAAATATCGATTATTTATTTTTCTAATATTATTTTTTAGAGTTCGATTTCTATAAAAACACAATTATAAAAAGTGCATGTATATCATTTGGATGAAACATTTTGCATAAAAAATATCGAATTCGTTGGAATTGACAATTGTTTTTCGACCGTCTTCATCGTATTTTCCAAAAAAATTAAAAAAAACTAATTGTTTTTTCAAGTGATTGTTAATTTTGATTTCTTTTAAGGTGAATATTATAGTCAATATCAAAATGTTTGGATATAGTAGACAATATTACCAAAATCTCCAAAAACTATTTAAGTTTTGGAAATAAGGAACACTTCGATTTATTCGTAAAATGAGATTTTCAGATGCGAATTTTCTTTATTAGTCGAACCTCTAAAAGAGTATCGAGCATCAAGTGAAAAACAAAAAAATGAAAGGATTGGATATAGCGAGTCGGAGACCTCCAGGTAGAAATAAAGTCTGCATACACGCTTACTTTTAGCCAGACCTCATCAATGGAATAACAGTGATATTGTTATCTTATATAACAGACAATACCATCAAAATCTCCAAAACAAAAACAAATCTCATATATAAAAAAGAAAGACAAATAAACATGGATTAGTACCAAACTTGTCTTTCAAAACTTCAAAAGATTTGAGCAAAAAATGTTAAATGAAATGAACTTATTAGACATTGATCATTTTATTAGTCTTGATGATTGGGATTTCAATGTGGACGAAATAGAGCCGTTGATGAGCCTAACTCAATCCCAGAAGCTAGCTCAGAGGGAAAATGATCGTATAGGTGTTATAAAGAGTTCAAGTTCTCGTGTAGATTCGATGTGTGATCATTCTCATCAACAATCTCCATTGCCTTCATCATTCAAGATCCTGAAAGATTATGACACAACAAGGTTCATGAAAAGATCAAAAACAGAACAGAACATCATTGTTAGTGCTGAATGTATCAAGGAAAACAATGGATCCATGTTATCTACAGACGAAATCCTTCGTTTAGGTGCTGAAAGGTTTATCCAATCGTTTACCCTTCGTGGTGATCAAGAACCATACATGTTTAACCATCCATTCGCGAGCTCATTGCTTGACCTTCACGAGGAAGACACTAGAAATGTGTCACTAGTCGAAAATCTTCTTGCTTCTGCTGAGAAAGTAGGCCAGGAACAGTTTGATCGCGCTAGAAGGATTCTCAACGAGTTCTGTGATAAGCTGTGTTCCAACACTGGAAATGCAGTTCAGAGATTAGTATACTACTTTTCTCAAGCACTTCATGAGAGAATAGATAGGGAAACGGGGAGAGATACATCGAAAGGAAATGAAATGAAACGATTAGTACAGCATATCGAGCATTCATTGATGAACTTAAACCTCACTATGATTGCAGCACATCAGAACATACCTCTGTCTCAGGTGTCTCAGTTTGCTGCTGTTCAAGCCATTATAGATCATGTAGGAGAATCGAAAAAGGTTCATATAATCGATCTCAAGATAGGTAGTGGTCTGCAATGGACAATCTTGATGCAAGCTCTGGTCTCACATCAAATCAAACATCTCAAGATAACTGCTTTATGTACCAACCTAAAACATAAAATTGAGGAAGCACGCGAACGATTGATGGACTTTGCAAAGTCCTTGAACTTGCCCTTCTCTTTCAACATTGTGATGGTTAAGGATATGACAGAGCTAAAGAAAGAAGACTTTGAGATAGATGACGATGAATCAATTGCTATCTTCGCGCAATACATCCTTATGTGGATGTTAGCGCGACCAGACAAGCTTGACTCTTTGATGAGAGTTATCAAAGGTATAAATCCTCGAGCATTGATCGTTGTAGAAGTGGAAGCAAACCATAACTCACCAGTATTCGTGGACCGGTTTGTGGAAGCCCTGTTTTTCTATGGTGCATTTTTCGACTCGTTGGAGGATTGCATGAAGAACGACGAACGAAACAGGACAGCTACAGAACTGGAACACTTGAGCCAGGGAATAAGAAGCATTGTGGCAACTGAGGGTGAGGAAAGGACCATTAGACATGTAAAAGTAGACGTATGGAGGGCGTTTTTCGCGCGATATCGTATGGAGGAAATGGAGCTAAGTATGTCATCATTGTATCAGGCAAATTTGGTGCTCAAGAATTTTGCTTGTGGGAGTTGTTGCACACTGGAAATGAACAAAAATTGCCTACTAATTGGATGGAAAGGAACCCCTCTTAGTTCACTTTCTGCTTGGAAATTTTCTTGACATGCAATATATAACAAAAGAGCTACTAAGATAGTATCGCTATTTAGCAAAAGACGCCACTCTTCATTTCTTTACGCAAACACAATAAGAGCATGGTGAATAACAGAAACTTTGCACAAGTGCAAGTCTTCAGAATTTCATCTTAGTAAGATAACATGGTGTTTCGATCCAACATGTGACGGGATTCATTACATTGTACATGAACTACATGATGAACAGTTACGACGTTTTCCTTTTGTTCAGAATTAGTTTCTTCGAACACATCAAGAACTAACAGTGCATTCCCATAATGCAAAATGTAGTCTCAATCCCTCCACCTGTGACCACAGTTTGGGTTGCAGCAAACAAAGAAGAGCGTCATACCTTCTTCTCCCCTTGCAGTTGCCTGCACATATATCAAATGTTTCAGAAACTGTCTGTAAAGATGTTCGCTAGATATATGTTACATACGAGCAAGCAAATACAGGTCGTTATAGCAAGTCTAAAAGATAAGAGTCTTGATATTCGGTCTTAATTTGTCTTTCAAATAAAGAAGTGTGGAAGCTCTTAACAGACCACAATAGAATAAGGTGGTATATAGGAAATAATACACTGAAAGGATGATGTTATCTGGAGAAGTGAAAAGGTACAGACTGTTTGCTTCTATATCATTCAGGTAGTAGATTTGTAAATTCCAAGAAAAGTAGTTCCGGTATCCTAAACCAATGAGACTCAAGATTTCTTCGAAAATTTTTAGAAGGATTTACTGGACCAGAAAAGTTGTATGGTGGTTGTGTAGGGGAACAGTGTAAAATTTCCCAGTAGCTGAGGACAGTGAAATTTCTCTATGAACATATGATATACAGATAGACCAAGCTCCTACGATTGCAGGCTAACTTGACTTGGCAACAAGTTCTTTTCTACCATAATCGTAGTGCTTTCTTTCAAGATATTCTAAAGTGGACATATACAACAAGACACAGCAGGATATATGTCATGATTAATTATCAATGTCACAGAAACTACAAAACTATTTACTTTCACCATAGATTAAAAAATCCACACAAGATCAAAAGGCAAATATGAGAGGTATGAAGCTTTAAATTGTCCCAGCCACTGAAACCAGAAACTCTGGCATATTAGTAAAAAAAGATATGAAAGCAGTAATGTGCAAGCATTTGTGGCCTAAGTACAAAAGAAAGCATAGACAAATGAAAATGACCTGGAAGAAAACTGCTTCTCCATGACCACATTGAGAACATCGAACAGATTTTGTACGAGGCAAAGTTGGATCTGCTGCTACATCCTGCAATACTTGTGTGCGTTCTGCAGCAGAATGGTGTATCTCATTTCTGTACACACAGTTGTTTTCAGCAGGCTCCTGAAAAGTATGACAATAAGTATTGAGATGGAACTCAAAGTTGACATCACATAGTGATAAAAGAAAACATAACACTAAGAAAGTACTCATGAGTGCTAAAAGCTAGTCTACAATTTCTAGCTCTCAGTGATTTAATTCTACAGCTAGAATTAGCTGCACAAGTAAAGGAGGCAAATAAGAGACACAAAGCAAAAGCAGCATTTAACAAGTCACCAGATTCCATTTTGAATTAGAATTGTATTTATCAAAACATAGATGATCTAAAACCTTAATATCTACAAGCACTTCTTGGAAAATGAAATTCAAGTTTCAAACAGTAGCACAGTAAATAAAGCAAAGGAGCAAAAGTACTATCGGATAAACTATTAATAATTGGATAGGGAAGTCTACTCAGATAAACAATAGCTGGACAAGAAAGGTAATCTTTTAACTTAATTTGCTTTAAGGAATGAATGGAATTCAACAGGCAAAATTAATGGATGAAACAGCAACACAAAGTTTTTCCTTTATTGTTAAAACTTATTACAATTCAAAGAACCTTAAAAGATCTAGAAAATGATAGTAATTAGACTGCTATATGGAGTAGTCATTATGCAGCACTGAGTGAGAATGAGAATAACATCAGCAAAAAGGGCCTTCGCTGACAAAAGCTTGGTAAATTAAGAAGCGCAAAAGAAAACAAGTTGCATATATTGGGTATATCCAAATAGGTGCCCCCTTTTGAAGGAACAAAATCTGTGGCTGGTAAAATCAAGATTTATAGCAATAATCGTGCTAATTTTGACAAAGGTCCAGCTGCAAGCTGTTTATATCCAATCTCAACACATATGGACCTGATACAATTAGTTGACAACATCCACCATAAGAGTCAAGCTTCCCACTTGAATCCATCCCTAGCTTTACGGAACTCGAATGATCTGATCTTCATGCCCTCTTGCACCACACTCTCACTCTCTTTGCCCTCCATACACACAATATAAACATCATATGTGTACACATCAAGAGATAGATGTGGTATTAGGCTATGCTACATGGATCTTCATTTTCCTTTATTTGGTAAGCAAGAAACATTTTCTAAAGATGGATCTCTTCACATTGCTTGACTAACCATCTTGAACAGGTGTAATATGTGCCTTGGTGCTTTATATGGTTTCTTCAAATTACACTAATACAATCCATACCAAATACTAATACACACCCGTTTCGATTGTATAAACGAGTCTGTGTAACAAAAAGTATTTCAAAATACACAATATAGTAGATAAGTGGTAATCTGCATCAGCTTACGTGCACCTCAATTATTCCACCGAGTACCTGCTACCTCCCACCAACACATGTACCGGATAGCTTTGCCCATCAAAGCTTATACAAATGAGGTGTCTAAGGTCACCCACTTAATTGTATACTTAGAGGTGAGGAAGAAGATATCTTATTTTCCATGCCCTTCTAACAAGCAATCAGATGAGAAAGAACAAGAGATGAGAAAAGAAGTGAAGACTGCATAGAAAACTGCAGCTTGGCGTTGGTGATCAGATCATAGTTATGAGTTATCACTTCACCTTTTATGACACTTGAGCTCTTATTTCCGAGAAATACAGTGGACATGCAATTGCTAAGACAATTCAGATTTGACGGAAATGAGGTCCATGGCCCCAAAAGATTGTTACAGAGACAACTCAGACTTGAAGGGAATGAGGTCCATGGCCCTAAAGGTCGGTTATAAAGACAACTTCAACAAAATAGTTCAACCATACTACTGAGGAAATCCAATTACAAAATAGGAAGTGTTTGGGATGTATGAATTGATACGTGCACGGATAAGACTGACACCACAATAGCAATAAATTTATTTCACACTTTTGGCACAAGAAGTTCCTTTAAAAGTAAAACAAAATCTGCAGGAGTACACTTTATTTTCGACTAAATGCACTAGGAGATGTGAAATATTATAACTTAAATTTCAATCCAATAATTTGGAAACCTTAGGAAACATATCGAAGCATGTGAATAACAATTTGAAGATCCCAGATTCGACTCCAATCTATAACACACACTTGATGAACAAAATCACCCTCAGAACTTGTAATTCTGAGCTGGACAGCCTGCTCATGGATTCACACAAGCCATCCTGAACACCACAAACATAGCAAATAGAAAAAATCTCCCTTAGATACTAACAAAAGATTCAATCTTTTTAGACAAAATCCAGTAAGCTTCCTTGCAATTTCTACTAATAAGCCCCAAATTCCAAAACGCAAACTCACCACATTTGGGCTTTTCCTCAACCATACCCTAAACCCTATTCGTAACACTATACAAAACTTCAAAAAACCCCAGTAAAATCTAAAACATTTCTACGCAACTACCCTATAGGATGCTGGATGTAGCACAAGTTACCAGAATCAGCAGTAAAAAAAGCAAAAAAAAAATAAGTAGACTAATGGGTCGAACCTGATGGTCGCAATTACGGCAAGCATAAAGGAGGATCTTCTGCTCCTTATCTTCCTTTGGATACAAAATGTTGTTACTGCAATCAACATTCATGAAGAAATTGGTCACCATTTTGTTGAAATTAACACTTTTAAAATTTAATATTAGAAGAAATCAGAACAATATAAACTCACCATTCTCGGCAAAATTTCATAGTACTCATTTTCGCAAGTTTTTTCTTTGAATTTCGAAGCTTTTACAGAGAAAATTGAGCGATTTGTTCTAAGCTTTGGCTATGGAGTTGTTGAAAGCTTTTGGGGTTTTAATGGAGGTTTAAGGAACTTATTCTTTACTTTATTTAATTATAAAGGAACCCACAAACTATGAAAAATTATACAAAGGTCCCAATTTTTTATATTTTTTTAAAAATATTTTTATAAAAACTTTGATTAAAAAGAAATTGGATTAAATTTGATCTAATTGATATCAAAATCTAATCTTTCCACATTATATTATAAAAACGTGCTCATCATCTTTCCTTTTTGTTAGTAGTAATGCTTCTTTTTAATAAATTAAAACACACATGATGAGATTAAATTTATTCTTTTTTTATAATCATATATATGACTAGAAATAGAATATTTCATAATATTAAGTCTATCAAAATCATGAAAAAAATAATTACAGTAATAGGAGAAAACCAAAACATATTCGAAATCATCATTATTGCAAGTTTCATCACTATTCAGTTTAGCACACTATTAATATCTTTAAAATCAAAGTTACCCTTAAACGTTCACATTTTATAGCACATACATAAAGTTTGAGATTACCAAGTTAAATTTCAAATACACGCATGAAATTTGAAATTGGTTAGCCAAATTTTGAAGAGAATATAATATCTTCTCTATTTATTTTTTAGTCTGTTTAAAAAATAATAGCCCATTCTCTATGGACAATACTTTAATTTTAATTTTTCACGTTATATATTTAAAATTACAAAATTAAAAAATATTTTAGTAAATTTGACGTAACTGTAATTAGAGGTGCAAAAATAGATAATTTTCCCAATTTCCATCGAATTGTTAGGATTGGGCTTTTGTCATTTAAAAGCCCAAAGGCCCAATCAGAGACAAGACCAATTTAAGGCCTTTAATTTTTAACTCGGGCCTTATATAAACCTATTTATAAAACCCTAATTTCATTCTTCATCATCACCACTGAAAACCCTAACGCCGGCGGCAGGTATTTCAATTTCTCTCTTTCCCCTTTTTCGTGCATTTGTCAAAATGAAACATTATTGCGATTTGTGTGCTAAATTCTGTTGATTTTTGCGTCGCTCTGCAGTTTGATTGTGAGATCGAAGATCAGAAATGGCCAAGTCGAAGAATCATACCGCACACAATCAGTCCTACAAGGCTCACAGGAACGGAATCAAGAAGCCAAAGAGTCACCGTCACAGCTCCACCAAAGGGGTATGTTGAAAAAAACGTACTTTTTTGTACTTACCGATGTTTGCTTATTATGATATTTTTGCCGTTCATATCAGTTTGTTTTACAGCTTTAGCTCTAGGTTATCAATGGGTTTATAGAAAAATGAGTTTATTATTGTTCTGTTTAGTTACATTGTAGATTTAGAAGTTGAATCTTAAAAAGTGAAAAACTGAGCTGATAATGTGTTGATTTTGGATTTTGAAGTTATGCTTAAGCATAAATTTTACTTGGAAAAAAGTTTGAACTTTCTGAGTAGAAGCCCCAAACAGCATATACTTGCTGAAAATATTTGAAAATCAGGTCAAATTTCAAGGCCAAACGATGATAAGTTTTCAGAATCTGTTGTCAAAGGCATGGTTAGATGCTGGATAACTATAGCCCAGTGCTATAAGGTGCTAGTATTCATAAAAAAAATAGTGAAAACACAGGTTAAGATGTAGTTTCATGTAGTTTGAATTTCGGCAAGCATGAATGCGAAACATGTTGGGACTTGTGATGTATGAATGTGTAAGCTCGTTCTTTTTCGTATTCTAAGTTACTATATGTGTAAATGCAGATGGATCCCAAATTCTTGAGGAACCAGAGGTATGCTAGGAAGCACAACAAGAAGAACGGTGAAACTGCCGCAGAAGAATAGACTTAAGCTTAGAGCAATAGGGGCTTTCTGGATTTCTGTTTATCGCTGTTACTGTTATCCCAACCTTTGGGTTTTCAATTTTGTTTGTTATGGGGATATAGTTGCTACTTATGTGAACTAGTATTTCATGATTTCGTCGAGTATGAAAACCAATTTTACCATTTACTCGTTCGCTCTTTTGCAGTTTATTTTATTACTATTACTTATCAATCCTTGTCCTGTGTTCCTGTTTCTGTCTATTGATCTTTATTTGGACGTGTTTTGCCTAGTTATACCCAGTGTGATGAAACACTATTGAGTTTGTGATTGTTTATGGAGTCTGTGAGACACCAGGTGTGCTTGTGGCTGGTGATGTTGTGAATGAATAAAGAGTTCCTGCTGCAGACCACTTTGCTCCAATATACTTTCCCTTCATTTTCTGCAAGAGCTTCTGTGTTTGCTTTCGGTTAAACTCAACCTCAAAAGCTAGCTTATGATGGGATGATTGTCCAAATCTATATAGAAGTTTAATATTTCGTCATTTGGTGTTGACGAAGTGTGCTTAAGCCTTGAAGTGACGTCATAACATGTTGAACGCTTTGTCTCGCTTAATGTACGCTTCATTGTCATTATCAAGATTCTTCAACATATTTTTGCTAGTGTTTTGACGACACTAAACAATTGATATTATCGTAAAAAAAAATATTCAAAATTCGTTGTTCATATATTTGTCATTCATAATTAGTAGTCTTGGACTAAATCAATGGCGGAGCTAGAATTTTCATTTACGGGGTTTAAAATTCATAGAAATAGGCACACAGAGTAATCGAAGGAGGTTGGACATCTACTATATATACATAAATATTATTTTAACCATGTATAAATAGTATAATCTTCCGTCGAAGGAGTATCGTCTAAGATGGCTCCGCCCCTGGACTAAACATATATATTTGTACTTGTCTCCATTTGCACTTTTTTTCCTTCACATTGTGAGATATTTCATAAATGACAGAAATATAATTACAAATTCAGTTTCCTTAATTTGACATAGTAAAATTATACAGCACGATTGACTTTATAAATGACATAAAATAACATTTTTTTAAAAAAATAATAGAAGTGAATGGATAAAAACACTCTATGTAAGGCTAAGAATATTATATCCATATGAAGTAGGGTAAAAAGCAGCAAATCACGCTTTATCAATCAATTAAATTTACAAACTTCTCTATTTATAGATCCTCTACTTAAAATAATATATTAGACACCAAATTTGATATAATCTCATTAATATAAAAAAAAAATTTAAGATGTCAAGTGCTCAATTCAATGCTGGTGAATCCCATGCCCAAGCTGAGGTAAAACAAAATTTTACTTTTTTTTATATATATAATTGAAAAAAAATACCGGACGCATGATTTGAAACTCTATAAATAAATACCTTTTTACACTTTGAATTTCAAATTTCTTGTTTACAACAACGATTGAATCTGTGATGTGCGTCTAACTGATATGATAAATCACACAACATGCTTTTATCACTAAATAGAATCGACAATGTAACATGTGGATTCCAAATTTTGATCCTGAATATTGTTGTATATTTATTTAAATTATTATAATACATATTATTACAAATTCTGAATCCGTCTCTACGTTATGATATTAGGCCAACACTGAGCAATGGATAGATTCAGCCAAAAATGTGGCTAATTCTGCAGTTAACAAGGCTGAAAATGCTACCCAAAGAGCAAGTGAGTCAGCTCAACAAAATAATGACCAAAATGCTGGATTTCTTCAGCAGGTAATCTATTTTATGTAAATATAAAAAAAAATCAAATAAAAAATAACTTATTACATATATAATCGATAATTTTACCATAACATGTAGATCTTGCAATATATTTTTACCATCAGGTTACCTAAAACATAACTACAAACAAAATCCTAATAGTTAGTGTATATAAATTAGATAAAAAAAGATATATATATCCTTGAACTATCGTAAATGGTATGCAGATACCTTCCGTCACACTTTAGGGACATTGATGCCTCTGTCGTCTAAAAACTAGAGCACATATACCCTTTATACTAACGGAAATACACGAGTCATAATCTTATCCACCGACCCGACATTGGATCGATAGATAAGATTGTGTCACGTGTCCCTAATTAGTCTTTTGTTAGAGTGAAGGGCATATACACTCTAATTTTTAGACGGCAGAGGTACTAATATCTCAAAAGTATGACGAGGGTATCTGCATCCAATTTATGATATTCGGAGGTATATCTGTCCTTTTTCCTAAAATAAATTCATTTTCATCCGTGCTACGAGAAAAAAATAAATTTATTTTCAAATATTTAATCTTATAATATATGGGTTTTTTTTGTGAATCAGAAAGGAGAGCAAATGATACATATGGCTCAAGGTGCAATTGATGGTGTGAAGAATAGTCTTGGAATGGGATCAGAGAAGAAATAAATTAATAAAAGGAATTAAACACAAGTTTTAATTGCCTTTTAATATACAAATTCATAATATTATAAAAGTTTCCTGTGCCTATATTAGACACAAGTGATAATAATAATAATAAATTAATAATAGTAGCTTTAGATATAATTTTTTTTTTTGTTTTAAGATCTCTCACAAATAGCATATTTGACTATATATGATGCTTATATAGAGGTGATTTTAAATTTTTTTATGTAATAAAAGATGTTATGAGAAAGTTTATTTGGTTTAGAATTTCAACTTTTTTCCTATCTCTTGATCATTACTTAAACATTTGAAAACTTATTTCAATATATATTTTTTCGGTGTATATAAATATGAGTGTATTTTAATTTTTAAAATAGAGGTGTTCCAAAAATACAATAAAAGGTATCACACGAACCTCCACACAACTAAGTAGGTTTGAGTTTGAAAAATAATAAGAATTGAAAATCACTACAATTTTCATTTCTTATTATTTTTCTCTCTCATGAAGTCGATCTTTTCCAAAAGAAAAAGAAAAGTTAAATTTTGCCAATGTCAAATTTTCAAATTAATTTTTGGTAATATAATCATATGAGTGTTATTAAACATATACCTCATATAAATAAAACATTAAATTGATTCCGTTAAAATTTAACATCGTAAAACTAATCTCTTTTATGGGTATTAACACTCTTAAAAGGGCAAGAAAAATTGCTAAAAGAATAAAGAAAATTTAGAAAAATTATATATATATATATATATATATATATATATATATATATATATATTATTAATCTTATTTCTAACTCCAATCATGCCTTTTCTCTACATCATCAAGGCTAGGACCCATATAAAAGCCATCACCTTGTACTTTCCAATAACAACTTATTACATTCACATTCCATGAGCAATAAACATCTAAGTGATGATTATAAACATCAAACCTATTTTGTTTGTTACCCCACCAAAAATGACAAAAGAAAAGGGTACGTGCAAACGGCCAAGATCGAGGGACAAACTGAAAATGAAAATCATCGCCCACTTTAGGATGATGAAATCCAAGATCATTGTCTTTCGATGCACAGTGAAATGTTAAGGGTATATCGTTGTTTGGAAGAGCATCAACGATATGAACCTCAGTATAATATTCGGGCTTCATAGCTAGATCCCCTTGATGAGCATTGGTTAAATGCAAGAAAATTATCACTAAAATGAAAAGGATTTTAGTCATGATAGATATAATTAGAACTTATAATTGTTGATTTGTTGCAAATGTAGTAATTTCTCTTCTTTAGCCAGTTTTTATATTGCTCAATTGTTAAAAAATTAGGTGACTTTAGGGACTAATTTATTAAATGGTTGCTGACTTTTTCAAAGTAATATTAATTCATTTTTACTTGTTTGTTCGTCTTGTCTGTATGTACTGAATTATTTTGTCTTGACTGTGTTTTCTCTTTATTTTCTATACATAATTATTCTTTGATGAAATTCTCAATCATTTTTATTTATACTCTTCAAGATTTGGAAAAATTAAGAGAAACAATATTCATTCATATTGATATATATATATATATATATATATATATTAGTATACTATTACAAACTCCATTTATTATTATTTTAATTATTACTAACTCCAATCATGTAATTTCTTTAATTGACCTACATTAGGACCCATATAAAAGCCATCTTCTTGTACTCCCCAAATACAATATTCAACAGTTTTTCCATCATGTGAGCAATTAGAATTTAGGTCATCAGTGTAAACATCAAACTTAGCTTCTTTTTGACCCCACCAAAAATGACAGAAGAAAAGGGTGTGCGCGAACCAAACTCTAGGTACGAAATGAAAATGAAAATCGTCGCCCACTTTAGGATAATGATATCCAAGATCATTGTCTTTTGATGCACAATGAAACGATAAGGGTATATCGTTATTCGGAAGAGCGTCAATAATATGAACCTCTATAGTAACATTGGCCTTCTCATGAGCATTGGTTATATACAAGGAAATTAGCAATAGAATGAAAAGGTTTTTGGTCATAATAGACATATAATTAGAACTTATAATTGTTGATTAGTTTCAATTGTAGCAAATTCTCTTCTTTAGCTAGTTCTTATATAGCTCAATTGTAAAAATTAGGTGAATTGGAAATGATAAATTTGGTTAAATAGCTTTTTGACATTTAAACATTGAGATAAGACCATAGTATAATGCTTTTTTTAAAGAATTAAATTCAGAATTGACTTATATTTACTTGAAGTATACACTCATCTCTCAGAAAGTATTTGATTTTGAATTTTGAGTCAATACTCACTTAATTATGAAAATTTTACTAACAAAGTCACTCAACCTATTTAATTAATTTTTTAAATTAAAATTTGGTGATATAAATTTTTTATTTAAAAACAAAAATTTCAAAATATAAAAAATATTTGTTTAGACTATTTAATGACCCACCCATTTGATTTAAATGAATATCTTTTTTATTTTTTAAATATAAATAAAAATGTATATCAACAAATTTTAATTAACAAATTCGTTAAATAGGGTGAATGACTTTGTAAGTAAAACCCTCATAGTTGAGTGGTTTTTAAGGTAAAATTCAAAGTTAAGTGGCCTTTCGAGAAAATAATGTATAATTAAATGATTTTTGAGCTTTCTAAACAAATAATACATAATTGAGTTACCGTCTAAAATATTATCTCTATTTACTTGTATGTATCAACAATTGTCCATATCTTGAAACATAAAAGTTTGGTCAAATTAGAAGTGTTAATTATTTGTTTAGGCCCTTCTCATGAGCATTGGTTATATACAAGGAAATTAGCAATAGAATGAAAAGGTTTTTGGTCATAATAGACATATAATTAGATCTTATAATTGTTGATTTGTTTCAATTGTAGCAAATTCTCTTCTTTAGCTAGTTCTTATATAGCTCAATTATAAAATTAGGTGAATTGGAAATGATAAATTTGGTTAAATAGCTTTTTGACATTTACACATTGAGATAAGACCATAGTATAATGCTTTTTTTACAGAATTAAATTCAGAGTTGACTTATATATATATATATATATATATATAAATTGTTCAGTTTTGAATTTGAATCACTTCAATTGCTTATATGACATAATAAATGTAATACACATTGAAAGATATTTTTAAATCATTTTTTTTCGTCTTCTTCTTTCTTGTATTTTTTTCAAGATCTGTCACCACCGTCTTCCACCTTCTTTGCTAGAAAAAATAAAGACAATCACTACAATTTTCATTTCTTATTATCTCTTTCTTTCTCATGAAGTCGATATTTCCCTCCAAAAAAAAATAGTTGATTTTTGTCAAGGTCAATTTTTCAAATCAATTTTTTTTCAATGGTGTAATCATATGAGTGATATTAAATGTATACCTCATATAAATAAAAACATTAAATTAATTTCGTTCAAAATTTAACATCGTAACACTAATCTCTATTTTGAATATTAACATTCTTAAAAGGGCAAAAAAAATTGCCAAAACAAAAAAAAAGGATATAAATTGAAAAAATAAACACTTAGGAAAAATTAACCCAAATAACATTCATTTCATCATATGAATATATATAATCAATATACACTCTTACAAACTCCATACATATATTTTTTTCTTATTATTACTAATTCCAATCATGCATTTTCTTTACTTCATTAAGACTAGGACCCATATAAAAACCATCTTCTTGTACTTTCCAATAACAATAACTAATACTTCTATCATCCCATGAGCAATTAGGACTTAACTCATAAGTATAAACATCAAAGGCTGCATCTTTCTTACCCCACCAAAAATGACAAAAGAAAAGGGTATGTCCGAATAATTTAGGATAAAAATGAAAATGAAAATCGTCGCCTACTTTAGGATAATGATATCCAAGATCATCATCTTTCGATGCACAGTGAAGCGACAAGGGTATATCATTGTTTGGAAGAGCATCAACAACATGAACCTCGATACGAGAATCAACTTTCCCATTGGTTATATACAAAAAAATTATCAGTAAAATGAAAAAGTTTTTGGTCATGATGAATATAATTGAAACTTGTAATTTGTTTGATTTCTTGAAATTGTAGCAAATTCTCTTCTTTAGCTAGTTTTTTTTTATAGACAAATTGTAGATATTATGTGAATTTAATAGGGATATTTTTTTTGTTAAATGGTTTTTGACTTTTTAAAATTAAAACAAGATCATAATATGATGTTTTAAAAGAACAAGATATTTTTACTTGTATTAATAACTGGTCAAATGAGAAAGCATAAAGTTTAGGAGTATTAATTAGAGCAAATTACATAAATTTCATTAGTTTAGGACATGATAAAAAAAAATTAGAAGTATCATACTAATTTCTTGGTATATGCCCATTGACCAGTAAAAAATGGTCAGCTAGTATTAAGTAATAGGAATAACTACATAATTAGATATATCACCACAACATATACTATAACACATGCTTTCAAAATATAATATCACGTATCTTACCATTTATTAAGAGTTTTCTATCGTATATATATTGAAAAGGATAAACTTAGATACATGTATTTTATTACCAAATACATTAAAACAGGGCGAGGAAGAGCGGCAAACGAGATGAGAGGGAGGCGAGTGAGATTCGTTATGTGTACTAGATACATGTGAATCACGCTAGACACAAGAATCACGCTAGATACAAATTATACACATGTAACTGGGATACTAGATACATAGAAGAGTGGCGAGCGAGATGGGAGTGAGATTTGTTATAATCTACCTAGAACAATTTACTCCTAATTATTATCTTATGTATTCCGAGATTGTAACACCTCAAAAATTTCTAAGCTAAGGTCCAAATTTTTCTTCATTTGTGCATAAGGTCGTATCTAGTTATCCTTAAATTGTTCTTAGGTTAAGGTCAATTATTTAGTGTGGTAATGAATTTGCATATGAATTAAGGTCAGAAAAATTTCCTAGCATAATGTTGAGTTGAAAGTTTCCTTACCGATTAGATTTTGACATAAAATTCTACTTAGGTCAACTTCAAACGATCATATATCTCAGCACATAATATATTAGATGGTATGTAACCTAACAAATTAAAGTTCTTTGAGTCCTCTTTCCAAAGTTAGCCTCATTTTGAATTTGAAGTAAAAATTTATGACCATTTTACCATATATTACCACAACAGATCTTTCTGATACACCGAACTACAAAACCATTTACGAGTCATAGTTTAGATCCGTAAAATGAACTTTTAAGCCTAGAAATTTAGTATGAATTCCATAGACTGGATCTACGGTCTGTAACATGCACATTTAAAATAATAAAACGGTTGTTGCTATAATTTTCCGTTCTTGATTATTCTTTTCTCAACGCAAATTTTATTGTCTACAAATTCTCCAATTTTTTTATGACCAATTATTCATTTTTACTAATGGATCAAGCTGAGGACACACAGAAAAATCAAGATAATTAATCAAATTAATTTTCGTAAACCAAAACATTAACGAATAAAATAAATGAAAATAATACTAACACATGAATCAAAAAGGCAAAAATTATCAATAACTTATAAATCAAAAAGTAATATTATTCAACCAATTCCAATATTACCAATCATACATTTTCTCCATTTGATCAAGTTGAGGACCTACATAAAAACCATCATTTTGTACTTTCCAATAACAAAATCGAGTAGGAAAATCACCAGAACAATGTTTAATAATCAAGATCCTATTAAAAACCTCAAATACTCTTTCTTTATTATCCCACCAAAATCGACAAGAAAATCGTGTGCTTTCAAATATATTCATTCGGAACTTAAAATGAAAATCATCACCTACTTTAGGATAATGAAATCCAAGATCGTCGTCTCCAGATAAACAATGAAACTTTAAGGGTATTTTATCATCTGAAAGAGCATCGATAACATGAACCTCATATTGAAAACCATTATCGTCCACTGCCGCTTGACAGATATTAAAGATATATAAGGTCACGAATAAAATAAAAAATGTTTTGTTAAAGCTCATTGTAGATTTTTGTTTTTGCAACAATTTTTTTTTTTTTTACTTAGTTTATAAGACCACCACATATAGAGTGATATGTTTTTTAAGGAATCAAATTAGACATTAAGTCATTTTTATCTGTATTAACAATTGAATCTTTTTGTCAAAGTAAAATGAGAAAGCTTAAAATTTGGTCAAAAATTATTAAATTGTTTTGGCTCTTTTCAAAAAAAAAATTATATAAATTATGTCATTTTAATTTCTTGTTACATAACTATTGACCAGTTAAAAAATGGTCACTTAATATTAAATAATATATACGTTTTATTACTCCTTTTATCTACTTTTGTTTGTCATGTTGTACTTTTCGAAAATCAATTTAATTGATTTTTAGAGTTAAATTAGATTATATTAATTTGATATTTTAAATTAAGAATTTAGATATTCAAAAAAATACAAAGAGTACTATAAAAAAGAATGCAATTTTTTGCAAATATATCATAAAATATTAATTAAAATTTTGATCATTTGACACTAAAAAAGAAATTATAACAAATAAAAGTAGACGGAGGGAGTATATTATAAGTGCAAATGTTGAGGAGTTTAAGTCAGCCAGTCAGTTGACTAGTTTGTACTCCCCATCTTCTTTTATTTATATTTAGTATTTTATTTATTTTTAATTTAATATTTTAATTTTACATATAATGTATTTACAAAAATAAATCAACTTGAAATATTTATAAATTTGGTTAATTTCAAAATATCACACGTACTTCAGATGAATTTATGAGTTAGTTCATGGTATTGATCTTGATGGAATTTATCGTTTTATTGAGTTTTAGATTAACTTGTCTCGATGAAATAACATGAGTATTATTACGACTATTTTTATATCGTAACATTAGTTCTTGTAAAGCAAAACATAACAAAAAAATCAAAAGGCAAAAATTATCAATAACTTATAAAACAAAAATAATATATTATTCTACGAATTCCAATATTATTATTGCCAATCATACATTTTCTCTAGTTGATCAAGTTGAGGACCTAAATAAAAACCATCATTTTGTACTTTCCAATAACAAAATCGAATAGGAGGGTTAATAAGTTCTTTCGTTGTTGCTCGACAGATATTAAAAATATGTAAAGTAACGAATAAAATAAAAAAAATTTAGTCCAAGCTCATTATAGTTTTGAAAGTCATTATCATTTACGATTATTTTTTACTTAGTTTTTAAGACTATATATAGTAGTAATATGTTTTGAAAGATTCAAATTCTACATTAACTCATTTTTACCATGAAACTTTTAGTAAAATTAAAATGAGAAGCTTAAAATTTAATCAAAAGTACTAAATTGTTTTTGCTCGTAGAAAAAAAGTAGATAAATTATGTCATATTAATTTCTTGGTACATAACCATTAACATTTTATGATTTTAGGCATGTTAGTATAACTTTGTTTCACTGTACTTTTATCTGACACTAGAAGTGTTTAATGATATTACTTTACTTATACTATATATTATAAGTGTTATGCAATTTATAAACTTTCTTTTATATATTAGGTACTTACAAGATAGTATTAAAAATCTAACTTAAAATATTGTAAATTTGATAGAACTTTCAAATTTTACTTGTACGGCATAATTGGGGACTGAAAAAAAAGTGATCATTTGACATTGCCACATTTTATTTTTTTAAGGTGAATTTTCATATATAACTATTTAAAATAACTTAATTGTGCTTCATAGCTGTAGTTTGTTAATGATGATTCGTAGCTACATGTTAGGATAGGAGAGATGTGAGCAAGATTGGGAGAGGAAGAAGAGAGGCGAGCGAGAGATGGCAAAGAGTCGAGGTGGGTGAATTTTATATGTATATCAATTAGATACACTACCAAAAAAACTGTGTTTTTTCTTTTGAGAATTCGCAGGAAACTTATTTTCCTGCAAATTTTCATACTAATTTTCACAAAAAATTTCGTGTAATTTACAGTTTTCTTGTATTGATAATTGTATACATGTAACTAATATGTATATGTATCAATGTTTGTGTATTTGTATATTTGCATATAATTTGTATATGTATACGATTGAATCGAGATCACACATTTGTATTTGTAAATTCAGTCTCTCTTTCTCGCTTTATACAAACATAACTATACATTTGTATTTGTACAGTATGTGCTCGATTAATCAAGAGAGAGGGAGGGAGAGAGAAACAAACACAAGAGAAATGGACAAGGAGAGATTTGCATTTGTATAATCGTAAGTGTATAGGGTGGAGATATATGTATTTGTATTTTTATATCCAGCCTCTCTCTCACTCCATACAAACACAAACTCAAGTTATATATTTGTATTGTATAATTTGTGTTTGTTTAAAGTGAGAGAGACTATCAGAAGAAATCGAGAGAGAGAGAGAGAGGATAGGGAGAGGTGAGAGGCAAGAGAGAAATGACCGAAAAAGAGGAGAGTGGCAAGCGAGATTTCAGATAGAGAGAGAGGAAGAGAAGAGAGACGACTTCATAAATTTAAAGTAATTTTGGAAGAGCATTAATAATATGAACCTCATATCGAAAATCATTATTGTTCACTAAAACCTGATAGATATTGAAGATATATAAAGTGATGAATAAAATGTTAAATGTTTCGGTAAAAATCATTGTTATTACGATACCAAACTTTAAGGAGGATATTTTACCCCCTGAATTATTTAATAGAGTATTTTAAAGGTATATGTGTCCGCATGGACACTTTACTATTTATAATTATGTAATTTTTTATGTCCACGTTGACATATATAATACACTATTAAATAGTTTCGGGTCGAGATAAAAGGTCCCTCCATAAAGTTTGATATCGCAACAACAATTTCGAACAAAATTTAAATATATTTCAGACCGATTTCAAAAGAAAAAAAATAAATCTCTCTTGAAATCTTTCTGGATATTAATTACTTTGAAGGGCAAAAAGAAATGCAAAAAGAGTAATAAGAACATTTTAGGGAGAAAAAAAAAACAGAAAATATTTATTTCATTTGATAATTCCATACATTAATTAATTATTCCAATCATACATTTTCTTAATTTCTCTTATTGAAGGACCAAAATAAAATCCATCTTGCTTAAATACCCAAATACAAAAACTAGTATCACCCTTTGAGCAATGAGGACTCAACTCTTTAGTATAAACATCTATCGTTGCACGTTTATCGCCCCACCAAAAACGACAAAAGAAAAGAGATCGACCTTCGTCACTCGGATGAAAATGAAATTCAAAATCACCACCTACTTTAGGAAAACGTTCTCCCAAATCGTCTTTTGCCGATGCACAATGAATTTTTGCGGATTTATCGTTATTTGGTAGACCATTAATAATATGAACCTCAACACTTTGATCAGCTACGACTTGATAAGTGCTAATAATATATGATGAAATTATAAATAAAATGAAAAAACTTTTAGCCATGATGTAATTGAATTTTTATTTTTATTTTTTGGGGATTGTAAAAAATTCTCTTCTTTAGCTATTTCTTATATGTAGCTTAATTGTAATAATTAGGTGGCTTCAAAAGGAAATTTTATTAAATGGATTAGATAAAGATCATAATGTTTTAATATAATTAGATATAACATTAATTCATTTTCTTTTTTAACCTTTTTTAGGGGTTGAACTTTTAGTCAAAGTAAAAATGAGAAGCATAAAATTTGGTCAAAAATTGTTTTGGAGTAAATAATATAATTAAGAGAAGTTATTATTATTACTAACTATATGTAACAAATAATTTAAACACGAATTTTAAAAAAATGAAGAAAAAAAAAAGCAAAATAAAAGAAGTCCTAATATAATTTATTAACAAAATATATTTTTAATAAATATAGTAATTTATAATTGATAAGATAAATCAATTCCTTGATTTTCTCTTAATTTATTCTTATCTTGATTGTTTTATTATTCAGATTTTTTATATTTTATTACCATAGGTTTCAACATGTAATATTTTCTCTTAATCCTTTTTTTTTATTTTATTTTTTTTAAAAATGATCTTGCTTTTATCTTTTGATCTGATTTTTTTTTTTAGAAATTAGAATTTGATTTTTTTGAAATTTCATTTTGTTTTTTATTTTATTTTTAATCTCGAACTTGATCTTTTGGTAGGAAAAGAAATTGTTTCCAATGAAATTTTGATCTCACTTTTTGTGTTTTTTTTTTATATCTATTATATTTTTTGGGGGTGAAACAAGTATACTTAATTCTGAAATTTATTTTTTATAAATACATATTATTTGGAACCTGTTTTTACATTGATTTCTTTTTATTATATGAGAAATAAGTGCTTTAATTTTATTTTCTTTGCTAGGGCTTTTATACACATATGTATTGTCCAATATTATATATCTATTTAATTGTATGATTTTTGATTTTTGAATTAATTATTGTAAAAACAAATCGTATTGATTTTTTTATTGTAGTTTAAAATTTGAAAAATTGAGAATTATATGAAATAGCATGATTTTAAATTTTAAGGTTTATAAGCAAATTTAATTTTATGTCAATTTTTTTTATATCGATTTTATACCTATTATAATATACGATTTGATTCCATACCGATTCTGTACCAATTTTATATCAATTATATATATCAATAAATTAAAAAATAGCTTGATTTAATTAATATGAAAATCGTAAAATCAGGAGAAAGAGTAAAGAATTGAATACCAAATTTATTGGGGAAAAATAGAGTAAAAAGAAATATTTGGAGAGAGAATGATGGAATTTAGTTATTTTTTTTTAAAAAAATGATTATAATTAAAAGAAAGGAAAATATATGTTCATCAATGAGTTCGTAAATTTTAGCTCACTTAATAGAATTAAGCTCACTAAACATGGTTAAAGAAAAAAAATCATACTTAAATATGGAATATATATATTGAAGAGAAAGGAAAATATTTAATTATCATAATAAATAAATAAAACTAAATATAATTTAATTTAATAGTTATGACCTGTAATTAAACCTTTATTCTTAGCAATTAATAGTAAAATAGTATATTTATAAGATGTACTCTTAAATACATATATCAGGTGATTATATTAATTTCTTGGTATATAACCATTGACCAGTTAAAAAAGAACAGTCAATTAATATTAAATGATATCTACATTTTATTTTGGTTATGATATTAGGAGTGTAAATTTGAATATAGAAAAAATATTTGAAGTGATGATTTGACATAGCCACATTTTATTCTTTTTAATAATTAATTTTTTTGTCATTCAAAAAAAAAATAAAAAAAAAAATATATATATATATATATATATATATATATATAAAACTTAATAACTGAAAAAGATGAACCAAAACAAATTATTTACTTTTCAATATTTGAATATGTATAATTTATTTGCTTATAAACATAATAAATATACAATTTAATACATAAAAAATTAAACATGTTTTTTTTAAAAAAAATATATATATATAAACCTAACAACAGTTAATACATAAGAAATTAAACATGTTTTTTTTAAAAAAAAAAAGTATAAACCTAACAACATAAAATCATTATTTAATAAGAAAATAAAATATTTATGCTCGCTAATGATGATAGGAGCTGGTGTGTAGTTATGGTAGTATTGAGAGTAATGCTTGATGTTCGTCGATAGTAATGATGGTGGCGATAGCTAAATGATTTGATTAATCATTTTTGAAAATTTACGTGATATTATTTTACAATTTCAATGTAAATATTGAGTTATTTTAGATTTAATTTTTGAAGTTGAATTCGTGTTTTAAGTGAAAAGCTAATTACTTTTTTAAAAAAGTTTGACCAAAGACTTTATTTTATTTATTTGGCTTTTCAAAAAATCTAGTCAAACAGGTTATTAACAACTCAACTAATTGAAAGTTTAATATGTTTATTTAGATCTTATAGAATAACTAAGAGATCAAATATGTTAAAATCATATTATTGAACTTTTGGTGATAAATAATTTGTGTTTGATATATTTGTTCTCTTAATTATCGATAAATTCTTATTTTACTTCCTATAATATCATATTAATCTTTCAATTAATTAAATTATGAAATTTAATCCATTTGTTTGTAAATTTAACATAATTAATAACCGTTTGAATACTTAATTACTTTTTTGATAAGTTAATTTTGATTAAAATTTATGTTAATTTGACAATAACATAATTCTATAACTAGTAAAATTAGAGCACAAATCTACGTTGAGAAAAAGGATTTGCCCCTAATTTTATTAACAATTAATTTCATAAATATCAACATCGTTTACTGAAAAGTCTATGTACATGACATAATTAAATATATAACATATTTCTTACATAAAGAGACCAGTAATAACACATATTATTTTTAATTAATTGAAGATTGAAAATTATAAATTCTGAATCATATAATACAAGAATCAAATAAAATCCCAATAAATTCAAATATTATTATAGCCAATCATGCATTTTCTCAGTAATATCAGCATTAGCACCCAAATAAAATCCATCTTCTTGTACTTTCCAGTAACAAGTACGGATATCCGTCGTGGGTTGGGGTTTAGCGCAATATTTTTTTAAGTGCCTATTATAAACATCGAACACATTGTGTTTTTTACCCCACCAAAAATGACTAAAATAAAGATTGGTTTCAAAAAGATTCAACTTAAACCAAAAAGTAAAATCATCCTCCACTTTAAGTAATCGATTTCCAAAATCATGAGTTTTCGATTTACAGTGTATCCACAGAGGTATATTATTATCGGGGAGATCATTAATAATATGAACCTCAAAACGTGCGTCGCTGTCAACCTTTGTTGCTTCTGGAGTGATACTAACAATATATAATGTGAGGAGCAAAATGCAAAAGTTTTTTATCAAACTCATTGTTGATTGTTTTGTAGTAATTTTTTTTTTTTTAATTTTAGCTACATTTTATAGGGATATTAATCATTAATGATTTTGATTAAAATAAAATCTAGATAAAATCAAGTTTATTAAGTTTGACTAGATTTAGTCTATTGGTCAACTTTGGTAGTTGAATTAGGTGGTAGTTAGATTGAAGAGAAAGATAAATATGGAATTATCCTAATAAATAAATAAAACTAAGTATAATTTAATTTAATAGTTATGACTTGTAATTAAACCTTTATTCTTAGCAATTAATAATAAAATAGTATATTTATAAGATGTACTCTTAAATACATATATCAGGTGATTATATTAATTTCTTGGTATATAAACATTGACCAGTTAAAAAAGAATAGTCAATTAACATTAAATTGGTCAATTAATATTAAATGATATCTACATTTTATTTTGGTTATGATATTAGGCGTGTAAATTTGAATTTAGAAAAAAACGTAGCCTTATTTTGTTCCTTTTTAATAGTTTTTTTTTGTCATTCAAATATATATATACATATACATATATATATATATATATATATATATATATATATATATATATATATAGAAAAAAACATAGCCTTATTTTGTTCCTGTTTTTTTTTGTCATTCAAATATATATATATATATATATATATATATATATATATATATATATATATAATTGAAAAGGACAAATGATCTAAAAGAGAAAAATCAAATTAAAACAAATTATTTAATTTTCAATATCTGAATATGCATAGTTTTTTTGCTTATAAACATAATAAATATACAATTTAATACATGTGAAAAAGTATAAACCTAATAAAATAAAATTACAATTCAATAAGAAAATGAAATATTTATGTTCGCTAATGATGATGGGAGTTGATACGTAGTTAAGGTGGTATTGAATGTAATGGTTGATGTTTGTTAATAGTAGTAATAATTCAATTACCTAATTGGTCATTATTTAAAATTTACGTGAAATTATTATTTTACCGCTTCAATATAGATTTCAAGTCTTTTTTTTTTGAATTTTTAAAGTTGGGTTCGTGTTTTAAGTGAAAAAGCTAGTTACTTCTTTTCTCAAAAAAAAATTTAATTAAATACTTTATTTTATTTATTTGGCTTTTTAAAAATCTAGTCAAATATGTTAGTTCACAATTCAATTAATCGAAAGTTTAATATGTTTACTTAAACATTATAGAATAACTAAGGGATCAAATATGTCAAAATCATATTGTTGAACTTTTGGTGATAAACAATTTGTGTTCGACATGTTTGCTCTCTTAATTATTGATAAATTTTGATTTTATTTTCTATAATATCATATGAATCTTTCAATTAATTTAATTATGAAATTTGATCCATTTGTTTGTAAATTTAACATAATTAACAACCCCTTCAATACTCAATTACTCTTTTGATATGTTAATTTTATATTATTAATTAAAATTTATTTTAATTTGACGATAATATAATTCTATAACTAGTAAAATTAGAGGCAAATCTACATTGAGAAAAAGGATTTGCCCCTAATTTCATTAACAATTAATTTCATAAATATCAACATCGTTTACTGAAAAATCTATGTACATACCATAATTAAATATATGACATAAGACCAGTAATACACGTTATTTTTAATTAATTAAAGGTTGAAAAATAAAATTTTTGAATCATATAATATAATAACACAAGAATCAAAAGAGGAGAAATTTAACAATAATTCTTCACTCTCAATAATTTCAAATATTATTATTGCCAATCATGCAATTTCTCAGTAATATCAATATTAGAACCCAAATAAAATCCATCTTCTTGTACTTTCCAATAACAAGTACGAAGTTTAGCCTCGGGATAACCACAATAATCTTTTAAGTTCCGATTAAAAACATCGAATACATTCTGCTTTTTACCCCACCAAAAATGACTAAAATAAAGATTGGTTTCAAAAAGATTCAACTTAAACTTAAAAGTAAAATCATCGTCCACTTTGAGTAATCGATTTTCAAAATCATGAGTTTTCGATTTACAGTGTATCCACAAAGGTATATTATTATCGGGGAGATCATTAATAATATGAACCTCAAAATATACACCGTTCTCAACCTTTGTTGCTTCTGGAGTGATATTAACAATATATAATGTGAGGAGTAAAATGCAAAAGTTTTTTATCAAACTCATTGTTGATTGTTTTGTAATAATTTTTTTTATTTTAGCTACATTTTATAGGGATAAATCATTAATGATTTTGATTAAAATAAAATCTAGATAAAATTAAATTTATTAAGTTGACTCAGGGGTGGACTCACGTTGGGTCGAGGGTGTAATACACGATATATATAATTTAAAAAAAAATTGTATTTTTGTAGATGCATATATTTTGAATTTCCTTAATAACGAATAAAAAATAAGATCCCTTGAATATCTAACTACATGCTCAAACTTGTCTCCTGGGTGGGTCATCACTTGTAGGAATGACATAATGCTAATCCATGTTCCACACGGCCAAGGAAGCATCGGTTTTTAATCTCATTATGACTTGGTTGTTCGGAAGAGCAATTAATTCGATCAGAATAGTGGAATGGAAGGCAGTAAAAGAATGAAATACTCCTTTCTTTTCCAATCGCCCCGCGAAGACAGACGCTCGGAAAGGTTCTCAAAGGTATGGTTTTAAACTCAAAAAAATTCAAAGGGTCAATTTTGAAAGACTTATTTACACGTTTATATTTTTATTTTTCGAATCTCCTGAGCAAAAATTTTGAATCCGCCACTCAATTGACTAGATTTATTCTATTGGTCAACTTTGGTAGTTGAATTAGGTGTTAGATTGTGCTATAATTTGTAATTTTTCAACTTTGTAATTAATTAATTTAATTAGAAAAGAAATATATGTTTTTTTTTCAAAATTTGACTAAACATATTACATTTTAAAAATAAGTATTTTTGTCTTTTAAAGACTTGGTCAAACAGATTATTGCATAATTTAATTAATTAAAAATTTACTGTGCTCACTTAGATATTATAGGATTAAAATCAAATTTACTAGAAGAGACACAAATTGTTTTTTATACTTTCAAAATAAATTAATTTTACATATTTGACAAAATGTACTATTAATTATATCATTTTAAAGAGAGGTAAATGAAAGAAAATTCATATAAAAAACAATTGATATTGAAGTTAATTTAGTTCTAGCTAGTATCTCGAGTAGTAATTAACTAGTAAGTTACAAAATATTATATATTTCTTCTCTAGTATGAAATAAATTTCTCTTATTAAATATTGAGAAAATGATCCGATATACCTTTCAATTTTACTTTTTAGAATTGATATGCTCTTCGTTACGAAAGTGAATCATATATCCTTATAGCTCACATATACCCTTCATTTATTAGAAGTAAAAAATTAGTTTTATATTTATATATTTGACTTTTTTTTTTTCAAAAAAAAAATCATATAGGGGTTATATAATTCTTATGGCAAAGTTTAATTTATATTTTAATTTTTTTCGTACATAATTTTTTTTGACTTTGTTGATTATCATTATTTGAGTTTCTTATTCTTATTCTTATTTTTTTCATTACTCTTTAGTTTAAAAAAATTCAACTATTCTTTTGTGGCTATTATAACTTAAAATTATTATTAAAAAAAATTCAACTATTTTTTTGTGGCTATTATAACTTAAAATTTTTTTGTCTATATTGTAGTCTAATTTTTGTATTTGAAGAAAAAATTTAGTCATCTATACAAAGTTTTACAAGACTATTAGTATAATATAAATAAATTTTACCATCAAAATAATAAATATGAATTAGTCATTCAAATAAAAGAAAAAGTCAGAAAAATTTATTTTAAAAAAAATATTTGAGGAGGATTAAATAAATCCATATGGGGTTATATTTTTTTAAAAAAATAAAACTAATTTTTATTTCAGTTAGAGAAAAAAAGTATATGTGAGCCGTTTATAAATAAGTAGGGTTATATATAAGTCACTTTCATAACGAGGAATATATCAACTCTGAATGATAAAGTCGAGAGATATATCAGACAGTTGGGTAAGATAATTTTGTTCAGTATTAAAAAAATTATATAATATACATATATATTATTTTTAAACTAATATTAATAATTTATTTAATTTTTGTCATTGTAAAATATTTGGTTCATATGTTGTGTTATTTGACAATTTTTTTTAAATAAAGGAGAGCGACAATCTAGAGAGTATTTAATAGAGAGATGCGTTCTCAAACTAACAAGTTATAGCTTAAGTATGAAAAAAATAATAATTTAACTGCGTTTTAACATTTTATTTTTATTTTTATTAACTGAATATTAAACATGTTGAACCATACGTTTCTTTATTTACTTGTACTTATTACATGTTTGGTTCTCGAGAACCAAATTATATGGATATACTCTTACATCTTATTATTAATATAAGAAGAATTACAATTCATAATACTTTTCGAATAATTTTAAGATAAAAAATTAATCTAATTTAATTTAACTTTAAAAATTAATTAAATTAACTTAAAATAAAACATAACAAATAAAAACAAACAAAAATAATATAACACTAACAACCAAAAATCAAAATTTATTATTAATTTTTTAACCAAGGATGCATATATAATACTTCATAAAATCCAGGACCAGCAAAAAATCCATCTTTTTCTACTTTCCAGAAACAATTATGGACCTTATCACCTTCATTAGAACAAATATGTAGCATCAAGTTTTTATTAAAAACATCGAATACGTTTTGATTAATACCCCACCAAAAATGACAAAAGTATAGTGTGGACATTAAAGGAATATTCACTCTAAATTCAAAATGAAAATCTTCGCCCACTTTAAGAATATGATATCCAAAATCTGTATCTCCGGATGCACAATGATACCATAGAGGTATATCATTATTTGGTAGATCATTAATTATATGAACTTCCCAACGATTAATAAAGCTATCAACCGTTGATGTTGATATATATAAGATGATGAATAAAATGGATAAATATTTTATTGAATTCATGATACTTTGTTATAATATTTTTCTAGTTTAGATAGCTTATATATAGAGGCGAATAATAAATAATATTTTGTCTTTTATCAAAATGTTGATAAAATCAAGTTAATTTTCTATGTATTATGGTCTACTAAATTAAATGTTAAAAGAAAATTTCATTAAAATTATTGTTGACTTTTTTTCCTTGGACCATTTTTTTTTTTTAACTTTCATCTTTATATGGTCAATCTAAGTATTGAAAAAGAATCCATAAAAGTCATTTTAAATTATTATTTTTCGTTGATCATTCAAATATGAAAAGATTCGATCAATTAAAGTAACTTTTATATTGTTATTTTTTCCCATAGATCATTCAAGTATAAAGAATATTTCATTAATTAGAGTCATTTTAAAATTATTTTTTTATATGATTATTCAGGTATTGAGAAGATTTCATCAATTAAAGTCATTTTGAATTATTATTTTTCCTTATATGATCATTCTAGAATTGAATAGAGCTGTCAATATGAGTTGGTTGACTCACTTCATTCAGGCTAATTTATATAGACTTTGAAATTTTAGGGTCATGTCGGGTTAGCCCATTTTTGACGTGGACTAGAAAATAATTGGTTCAGCCCATAAGTAAGTGAGCTACGGACTTGCCAGGTCAGCTCTCTTTTCGTAAAAATATATATATTTTTAAAATTTTTAAATAAAATTATAATTTAAAAATAGTATCATTAAAATCGACAAGATAATATTGCATGGTGTTAGTGTTGATGTTACTACTTGTTAATCAAATCCACAAATAAAATTATCATTATAATATTTATTAAGTTTGACTTTCAAGTAAAAACATAAGTAGCTAAATAAAAATACTAACCTAATTGTTTTTCAACTATTATAATAAAAACAAAAATTATGACAATATTTCATAAGTTATGGCTTATGTAGTGATTCTTAGAAACTTAAGGGAATTTAATTTCACGATAAGTAAAAAATACTTTGATAAATGCATATGTATATATCTAACACAAATAAAAAATATAGAATTAAACGATTATACAGGGTGTGTAAAAATTAATTTATTTTTTAAAAAAAAATCAAGATTATTATATTTTGAAAGCGGGGTGGAGTAGAGTAACAAAATTTTGTTTTATTATTATTATTATCATTATTATGTATGTTCACACTTTATTTTTAAATTAATACTAATAATTTATTTAATTTTTGTCTCGATAAAATATTTTGTTCATGTGTTGTGTTATTTGACAATTTTTTTAAATAAAGGAAAGCGACTATCAAGAGAGTATAATAAAATAGAGAGATGTGTTCTCAAACTTAGGATTGTTCATGGTTATGGTTAACAACCAAACCAAACGCATTTCGAATCAAATGGATTTAAAAATTTGATTTTTGGTTTAGTTTAATTAGATTTGGTTTTTAAATTTGGAAAATCGATACTATTTGGTTAGGTTTTGATTTTACTAAAAAACAACTGCAAAAATAACCAAATCAAACCGACAAATTAGATATATAAACTTTATAATTATTTATATATTATTCATAAGTAAATCAAAAATATTTTGTTAAATTTTGAATAACTTAAGTCTTTAACTTTACAATTTTCTCAAGCCCAATGCTTTAGTCCAACTATAACAATCTCAAATCTAAATCCACCAAAATCTATTTTAGTATTTACCTATTGTACTTCACATAAAATAGTCACACTTTCTCTTAAATGAATCACTTTGTTCGTGCAATGATAACTCTAATATTACTTAATTGTTTGACTAAATTGACATTAACTTTTCTGTAGATTCTTCATGTACTTAGTGTTTGAGTCTATCAAGATTCATACTTCCAAAAAAAAAATTATTGTTTTCAAATCGAATAAACCAAAAAATCTAAACCAAATCATCAATAACCAAACCGATGGTTATTTTTTTGATTTGGTTATAGGAATTTAAAAATCCGATTAAATTAATTTGATTTTGATTTTAACCAATAATCGATCCAAATCAAACTACGAACACCCCTACTCAAACTAAAGAATTAAACATTTAGGTATGAAACAAAAAATAATAATTTAAGTATGTTTTTGATTTTCAACTTTCATTTTTATTAATTGAAAATTAAACATGTTGAACCATACATTTCTTTATTTACTTATACTCATTAATATAAGAAGAATTACGATTTATAATATTTTCGAATAATTTTTAAACATCTAGCTTTAAAATAACAAATTAACTTAATATAATTTAACTTCAAAAATTAATTAAATTAACTCAAAATAAAACATAATAAATAAAAATAAAACCAAAAAGCAAAATTTGTTAATAATTTAAGGACCAAAATTAATATTATTCCATATTATTCAAAACCAAAGATGCATAAATTTTACTTTATCAAGTCGAGGACCAGCAAAAAAACCATCTTCTTGTATTTTCCAGAAACAACTATGGATCTTATCACGTACATTAGAACAAATATGCTTCATCAAGCCTTTACTAAAAACATCGAATGAATTTTCTTTTTCACCCCACCAAAAATGACAAAAGAATAGCGTGGTCTTCCACGGATAATTCACTTTAAAGTCGAAATGAAAATCTTGGCCCACTCTAAGTATATCATATCCAAAATTGTGATTTCCGGATGCACAATGATACCACAGAGGTATATCATCATTTGGTAGAGTATTAACTATATGAACTTCCCAATGGTTAACAAAGCTATCAACAGTCGATGTTGATATATATAAGACGATGAATAAAATGGACAAATATTTTATCGAATTCATTGTAAATTTGTTTGTTACAATATTTTTTTTCTAGTTTAGCTAGCTTATGTATAGAGGTGAATAATATAAATAATATTTTGTCTTTATTAAAATCTAGATATGATTAAGTTAATTTCTTACATATTATGGTATACTAAATGAAGAATTAAAGTATATTTTATTAAAATTATTGTTGACTTTTTTCTTTTTGGGACCCTTTTTTTACTTTCATCTTTATATGGTCATTCAAGTATTAAAAAGAATTCATAAAAATCATTTTAAATTATTATTTTTTCTTGGTCATTCAACTATTAAAAAGATTTTATTAATTAGTAACGTTTAAATTTTTATTTTTCTTATAAATCATTCAAGGATCGGAAAGATTCCATTAATTAGATTTATTTTTAAATTATTTTTTCCCTTATATAATCATTCAAGTATTGAGACAATTAGAGTCACTTTTGAATGGTTTGTTTTATATCACTTGTTCAAGTATTGAGTAGAGTTGTCATTATTGACTAACCCACTCCATCTCGATTAATCTATACAACCTTTGAAATTTAAGGGGCCAAGATGGTTTAGCCCATTTTGGCGTGGGCTAAAAAAAGATCAGCTCAGTTCACAAGTATGTGGATTACGGGTTTGCTGGATTAGCTTTTTATAAAAAAAAAATATGCCCATTTTGACTTGGGATAGAAAATTATCTGCACAGCCCACAAGTATATGGGCTTGTTGGGCCAGTTCTCTTTTCGAAAAATATTTTTTTAAATAACTTTTATATAAAATTGTAATTTAAAAATGGTATCATAAATTTCGACAAGATAATATTACATCGTGTTAGTGTTGATGTTACTACTTGTTAATCAAATCCACAAATAAAATTATCTTAATAATATTTATGTAACGACCCATTTGATTGTTTTGAGTATTAAAGATTTTTATTTGATAAAATATTTTTTGATAGATTCTAAATGGGTGTTTTGGACTATTTTTAATTATGATTATGAAATTAGTTGGGGTACTTTTAATAATTTATTGTATTGGTGGTTAAAGAAATAACATTAAAATTAATAGTAGCGGGCTGCTTTAATTTTATCGCTTTTATAATTAGGCGTATATAATAATTAGGGTAAGATATTAATCTATAAAAGAGAGAAGAAAGAAAAGTAGGCGAGAGAACAATAGCTCGCACCCTTTGTCTTGACTTGCCCTCAACTCTAGTCAATCTCCAACATATCAGGTTACAGGGTGAGCTATTCATTCAAGACTGTGTTGGATTCTCTTGGTCATGGCATGAGGTCCTTTGTTTTCGGACATAAACTATTGTATTCATTTATTTTGGTGTCTTTTGATACTCTCAGATTTAGTAACTGAAGATTAGATGTCCTTGTTGTGATGAATTTCAGGTTTTGAAAAATGATATTTAATAAGATTTTGAGCTTCCGCATTATGCTTGTATTTTGTAAGTTGGGATTAAATTTGTTGGTTCACCCACCTCGGAGGTTAAGTGTGGGTGCCAATCACGACTCAGTTTGGGTCTTGACAATTTATTAAGTTTGATTTCAAGTAAAAACATAAATAGCTAAATAAAAATACTAACCTAATTGTTTTTCAATGATTATAATAAACACACAAATTATGACAATATTTCATAGATTATGCCTATGTATTTACAAACATAATCTATATTTAAATTTTAATATTTCAAATTTAAACTAATTTGGAGTTTAGACACTTTTTATTTTTATTATTCTATTTTATTTTTTAACTAATTTTTATTTGTTCCACGGACAGGTCTCATGCATATTTCTCAAACCCCACAAATTGTCAAGCTTATTTAGGTCGGATTAATTTTTTTTTTAAAAAAAAAGGACTTCAAAAATCATAATTCAACCCTATCAAATCATGAGTTAGGCCAGACTGACTAGCTCATATTGACCGGCTCTAGTATTAAGACAATTTTTCATCGACGACTACAGTTAGTTTTGAATTATTATTTTTCCTTACGTGATCATTCTGAAGTATCGAGAAGATTTCATCACTTTTTCATTTTTCTTTTCTCTTATATGGTTATTCTAAGTAACGAAAAGATCTCACTAAATTAATTTTATTTTTTTCTTACCAATGTAGACATCCAATAATGAAAGTCACACTAAAATCAGATTTATGTCTTAACAAAAAATATTTGTTTGCTACATATTTTATTTAACATATCATTTTATGTTAGTTAATTTTATTTTTATTAATGTCAGGATAAGACCTTGACTAACTTTAGATACACTAAGGGGACGTCTGGTAGGATGTATTAAAAGAAATAATTCATGTATTAGATGTGGTATAATTTAATACTGTGTTTGGTAGGAATGTGAGCCTATGTATAACTAATCCATGGATTAGTTAATACATCCTACATGGTATTATGTCATGTATTGTTAATACCTTCCATTTGGAGGTATTAACTCTAATACCATGGACTATTCTAGGTAAAAACAAAAATACCCCTCAAATCCTTTTAATATTTAATTTATTTTTTTGATTTTATATTTTATATTTATACTAATAAATTTATTTAAATAAATTAGCTTACAACTTTTATTATTTAGATATAATTTTTTGTTTCTAAAATATGAATTACTTAATTTATTTATTATTAATATAAAATATTATAAACCGACTAATATGTTAATGTTGATATATGAATTTAAGAACAATTTATAAGTAATATTGTCTCTTAATGAAAGTTCATTAAACATTACACAAGTAGTCTAAAACAAGAGTGTGTGTGTGTGTATATATATATATACACACACACACACACATCTCGAGTATAAAAATAGTTTAATTTATTTTTCTATTTTTATTTTATATTTTTATTTTATTTTATGATAAAGAGTTTTTTAAAATTTATTGATACAAAACAAAGTTCAATAAATTTTCTCTATAATCATTATAGTTGTGTGACCTTTTGAGTTATCAACTCTAATTTATTAAGATAACAATTATTTACTCTCAAATAATTTAAGTGAGAAAATAGTGAACATGACAATAAAAATTTAATTCTCCTAACTAGTTAAAAATGTTATAAAAAATAATATTCTCCGTTAATTATTTACTTTGACTCAATTACATGAAATATAAAATCTCATAATAACTCTAGGGTATAATTGGAAAGATTTTTTTTTAACTTTTAAACCACACACAAAATTAAATAAGAAACAACGAACCAAACACTTAATAAAAATAATCCCTGTATTGCTAATCCCTACATTACTTAATCCCTACATTATTTATTTTTGTACCAAACGACTCTTAAATACAAAATATTAACCAAAGATGTCGATTGGAAAAAATATTCACAACCCACTTATAACTCCTGACATGATATAAATTCAAATCTTTATGTACTTTTAATTTTTAATTAATACTAACAGTTTATTTAATTTTGTCAAGCTGAAATATTTTGTTTATATAAAATGTCAAACAATTCTTTTAAATAAAAAAGAGAATCAGTGCACACATCATTATCAGAAATACATTTTTAAACTAATAAATGATAGTTTAAAGGTGCTATTTTACATTCGCTCAAATTTTTATTAAAATTGAGATTATACATGTCGAAATCAAATTTTTGCTTCTTAAAATTCAAATTATATGAACACCGATCAACATTTTAAGATACATTTCCACATATTACATTTTATTAATATGAAAAATTTTGCAAACTTATAATATTTATTAAATAATTTTCAAACATCTAATTTCAATATAAGAAATTAACCTAATTTATATACTCTAAAAGTTAACTCTCTTGATAAATAAAATTGAACAAAAAATATACAACACAACCAATTAAAAAGCAAATTTTATTAATAATTTAGGGACCAATAAAATATTACTCATTCCAATAATACATATATGATAGTTGATCAAGTTGAGGACCAGCAAGAAAACCATCTTTTTGTACTTTCCAATAACAAGTATGGATTTTTCATTAGGTGAACTAGAACAAATATGAAATAACTTATTGTTAAAAACATCGAATACATTTTGATTTTTACCCCACCAAAAATGATAGAAGTAGAGAGTGCTTAGTATATGATTCACGGAAAATTCAAAATGAAAATCTTCGTCCACTTTAAGAATATGATATCTAAAATCTTTGTCTCCAGATGCACAATGATACCACGGAGGTATATCGTTATTTGGTAGAACATTAATAATATGAAGTTCATAACGATTAAGAAAGCTATCAACCGTCGATGATGATATATACAGAGTGATGAGTAAAATAGACAAGTTTTTTTATCAAAAACATTGTTGATTTCTTTGTGACAATATTTTTTCTACTTTGACTAGCTTATATAAGGATGAATAATTAAATAATATTTTGTATTTATTACAATCTAGATAAGATCAAGTTAATTCCATGCGTTCATTTAATTAAATATTAAGAAAATTTCATTAAGTTATTGTTGACTTTTTTTTTTTACTTATACGATCATTCAATTAGTGGTGAGGGAATTGTGTTACTAGTGAGATTTGAACGCTCGAGCATTAATTTATTTAAAGTGTCTGAAGTTTTTAAAGATATTCAAAATTACTAGGCTATAACGATATGATTTTTTTAATTTTTTCTCCTTATAACAAGTTATAGTATCAAAACACGTATCAATTAATAAATATTTATCAAAAAAAATAATACACATTTTATTTTTTAATTTTGTGGTTCTATATTTTTCTTATAACACCATTCAAACTATAGTTTTATGTTTTACAAAAAATCTATTTCGTATATTAGATATTTTATTTGACATGCAATGTTATATTAATTTACTTTTTTTTTTTATTATTATTGTTAGATAAGAATTAAGAACCATGTAGCCAGGATAAGATCTAGACTAACTTTAGATGCAAAAAATTTAAAATTTTGTCATCTAATTTTAACTATATCAATCAAAGAAATTAATTAGAATTTTCGCTAAATATCACAATTAATTTTCTTATTAACCAACATTGGTGGGGATTAGGCTTTAGCCTTGAGCTTAATTTATGTATTGATAGTAACAAAAATGCACAGTCAAGTATGTTTGAAATAAAATGTGATAAAGTAAAAATAAATAAATAAAATATAACACAAGACTCAAAACATGAAATTTATTAAAAGAATTAAAGTGATGTTATCTCACATTAATATAGATCTTAATTATTTCTCCCAACTATGCATTAGACTTAGTTGATCAAGTTGAGGACCCATATAAAAGCCATCTACTTGTACTTTCCAATAACAATAATGAGTTTTAGTATCAGAACAATGACGAGCCAAGTGCTTATTAAAAACATCGAACACATTTTGTTTTTTACCCCACCAAAAATGAGTAAAGTAAAGAGTACTCCTCAAAGCATTCATGCCAAACTCAAAATGAAAATCATCGCCCGCTTTAAGAATATGATATCCAAAATCTTTATTTCCAGAGGCACAATGAAACCATAGAGGTATGTTATTATCCGGGAGAGCATTAATTATATGAAGTTCGAACCAATCCGGCATTGCTATTATTGGACGCATGTTGACGATATATAAGATGATGAATAAAATGCAAAAACTTTTAATCGAACTCATTGTAGATTTCTTTGTGGCAATATTTTTTTTCCACTTTAGCTAGTTTATATAGGGATGAATAATTACATAATTTTTGTCTTTAATAAAATTTGGATAAGATCCTCTTCTTCTTATCCTTAATAATATAGCTATATTTAATATATTATGAAAAATTAATAATGAAGACATTCTATATAATTTATCATAGTACAGTCAAAGTCAAAACTTTAATTTGACTAGAGAATACCTCATGGATATGAAAGGTTCAATTTTTATTAATTGAGAATTAAAGTTACATAAGTTTTGAATAATATTTTAAAATATTCTTTTTTTCAAATTATTGATAATTATTAATATTTAAAAATATTATTTTCTTCGGAATATTAATAAAGAGAAAGATTACAACTTATATTAATCTATATTTTAATATAGTTTCAAACATCTAGTTTAGTTTTGAAGATTAGTTAAGTTAATTCTCATTATTTAAAATATAATAGAAAAAAGTTAACAAAGTGAGTATTAATTTTTTTTTTTAAATGTGAGTCCTTTAATTGACATTGTACTATCTATAGGTTATTTGGTCGAACTTTTAAAATTAGAAAAAATATATGATTGAAATGTGTTTTTTGAATTATTTTTTTTTTGTATATTTTTATGAGAACCAATCTATACTTCACATGTTGATCCCTTAGTTATTGATTAATTCTAATTTTATCCCCTATGATATATATGAGTTGGCACATTAAATCTTCAATTCATACCCTCCATTAATATGGATATTACTCCCCACTCCTACAAGTTTCAATATTACTACTTCCAATCATACATTTTCTCTAATTGATCAAGTTGAGGACCCAAGAAACCATCTTTTTTGTATTTTTCAGTAACAATGCCATCTTTTAGTATAAAAACATTTATTATAAAAACATCAAATATATTTTATTGTTTACCTCATAAAAAATGATAAAAATAGAGGGTGTTTTCCCAAAAAAATTATGGCAAAATCGAATAAAATTCATTGCGTACTTTAAACTTTTAATATTTAAAATCTTAATTTTAAGATGCACAGTAAAATCAGAGAGAAATATTGTTATTTCGGAAATTATTAATAATATGAATCTGATATTTATTATTCGGAAGATGAATTATAATAACATGAACATTCTTATCAGTCGTTGTTACTGAATAAATATGAATGATAAAATAATAACTGTTTTATTTAAAAATTACTATTAACTATTTTTTGGTTTAAAAATGAAAAAATATTGACTAGGTTTCGAAAAATCAATTAATCTTATTATTTAAGAAAAATCGACTTTTCGAATTACGGAGTCGCCACTTGATTTTGATAAAATCAAGAAAAATTTCAAAAGATTTAAAACAGATTAAAATCAATTGAAAAACAAAGGTTCGAAGTTCAATGTACATCCCGAGAAGGTATTAGGCCCTCGGGATGTCCGCTAACTTGCGGTTGACCGGCGATTTGACTAAATGACTATTAAAAATAAATTGTTAACTAAATAAAAAGAAATTCGTTTTAATATTTTTTATTTTCATTGTTATTATTTTTATTTATTTCTAAAGGGAGATATTTTGAGGGAATTAATTTAAGGAAAACTAAATTATGATAAAAGTAAGTAAAACAAAAATAATAAAATTTAAATAATGAAAATGGCTACCCCTTTAGGAGATTTTTTTAAAATTCTACCAAGATATTAAATAATTCAAACAAATAAATAATAGAGAAAGAAATATTTAAACTTGGGCTTGATTGCCCAAATTCATTCAATTGGGCTTTGGCCCACCTGTCCTAATCTATTTACTTGGGCCTTCTTTAAAAGCTGCAGAGACAAATGGCCTTTGGGCCTGTTAATAAAGGGGGGGGCTGAAGGGCCCTGGCCCAATCCTGAAAAAGAATCACTAAGTATACACAAGTGTATACCCTGCACCTGTTTGAATATATATTTTCCGTTACTTTTCCCTGTATTGCCCTGCGTATTTGTACCTGTACAATTTTTAAAACTTACTTAACAAGTGTATATCGTCGCCCGATAATGTATACTAATGTATACGGGCTGCACCCTACGTCCGCATTGTTTGCCTAATTCCGAATTTTAATTAGAATAGGCGTCCCTCTACGTTCCCCTGCCAATCACATTTTTTACACATATTTATATTATATCGTGTCTGTATATCAGTGTATACAGGCTGTATATCAGCCTGATTTTCAACTTTCGAAAGTTGAAACTCCTTTTCCGAAGCGTATCCTCACTGCCACAAACCCAGATTTCGAGTTCGGATTTCCTGTGCATTTTCGACATGTATACCAGTGTATATCAGATGTATATAGCTGGTTTACAGCTTCAAAAAAACATGCAGTCGAATTCTGCAAACTGCTACTTCCAGCAGCTCTCCAATGTCGGATTTCGACCTATAATGGGTCTTAAGACCTCCTAGACTTGAGATAGGCCGACTCAAAGATCTTTTAACTCGGAGGAATGCGGGAGTGGAGTCCGAAACGGACTCGAATCGATGTCACATGTAATGAAAAAAAAACAAAAGAAAAGGATTAACAACAGCCTTAAATATTATCATTAAAACAAGATCCTTAACAAAGCAAGCATTAGGCAAGAACGAGTTCTTTAGACTTTCAGACATACATAAGTATGAAACCTTCGGCAAATTCGAAGATAGCAATAGCCAACAACACATAAACTATTGTAACTAAAGTATGCTTTGAAATAAAGGGAAGTCATGCTTTCATTAAGATGTAGAAGTCAAAAGAAGAAGAGTTGTATGAACAAACAAAACAGACGATCAAACTCCGGAAAACATACACGTTATGATCATAGTTTTAAACATTTAGCAAACATAGAACGAACCCAAACGAAGCAATCAACGAAAACCCATGAATCTTCAACAGTTTCTTCACTACACAGATTAACAATAACCCAAAACGATCCTGAACACTAATGCATAAACAACCCACGCCATGATGAACTAGTGATAAACAGATGAACAGCACAAACGAGCAAGCGTAACAAAACTAAACTAAAAAAAAAAAAAAACAGAACCATTATGCGAGACGTCTTGCAGAATCAGACCAACAAACAAGATGTAACGTCTCATATTCACAGCAACATCGACCCTATACTGAATATTCGAATGTCAACAGATTTGATCCCAGAACGAGACAAAAGGACAGCACTATGAACAACAACACATATAAGGATTCAAAATGTCACCAGTAAACATCAACCATCACAGCTAAGAGCCAGCGCATCGACGCATGTAGACGAAAGAGGTTGGAAAGAGATAGACGATACCTTTTCCGGGGCAGCGACTGGGGCGGGAACGAGCAGCCACAGCAGCGACTTCACCACTTGCACCCAGACTCGAGTTTTCGACGATAACCTAATCAACTTTTCCAACTCTCTACAATTTCTCAGTTCGCGCCACAACAACGGGAAGAAAGCCAAGAAGCTTCAATCAACAATTTCTCGATTAACTTGTTCTGAAAATTCTTCTTTTTTTTTTCCCCAAAAAACCCCCCCGATGACTGAAAATGGAGGGTATTTATAGAGGGAGAAATGTCGGATTTTGAGGGGTTCGGCGGGTGGGTGATACGATTTTCCGCCCATTTTTGAACTCAAAATCGAAATCCCTTTGGGTCAAAACCCACATGGCCATTGCGTGTTGGCGAGGGTGACATTGACGATTGGCAGACCTGTTTGACAGGGCATGGGAGTCTGCGGGGTTGTTGGCGAGTCGCGTCTGAGTTTTCTGGGTTTCTGTCGAGAGGGGAAGGAGAGAGCGAGCGTGGGGGAGACGCGGGAGAGAGGGAAGGAGAGGATGAAAGAGGGGGGTCGCGTGGGGAGGAAGGAGCGTGGGTTCTGGGGAATTGGGTTTTCCGGGTTTCGCGTGGCTGGCTTGGGGATTTGTTTGCTGGGTTTCTTCATTTGCAGGGGGATCGCGTGGGGAAGGGGAAGAAGGGAAGGAGGTCGCGGGTCGGGTATTGGGTGTTGGGCCGGAGCGGGTATGGGGCTGGGTTGAAGGGTTTTTTTTTTATTTAAATGTTTTGGGCCGTCTGAATGGGAAGAAGTGGGCTGGGATATTTAAGTTAGTGTTGGGTTGAGGGGTTTTTGAAAGGGTGGGCTGCTGAAAATGTGTGGGCCTGGGAGTGTGGGAATTATTATAAATGAAGGTGGGCTGGAGTAAATGTAAGGTGTTGGGCCATTGGAACAAAAGGGCAGAGGCCCAAACTCGAATCAAAAGGGAAAAAGAGTTAATTAATATAAGCAAATTGATTTAAAACAAGACGAATTTGGTTAAATCTATTAACGAGCTTATTTATTTACTAACATGATTATTTAAATTATAAAATAACGATTCAAAAATATAGTTGTGATTTAAAGTAAACTAGATTAATAGAATACCTTCAAAACTTAAGATATACATATATACATATACATATGTAATATATATATATATATTCATATCTTTATTTTTATTTTTTTTTTAATTTTCGCAAGACTTATAAAACTAATTAACTTAAATAATTTGAAAACTCATGAAGCTCGATAATTAATTTATACCAACGCGGGTCAAAAATTGGGTGTCAACAATAACTATTTGGGATAATGCCCAAGTACCCCTCAACCTATGCCCGAAATCTCAAAGACACACATATACTATACTAAGGTCCTATTACCCTCCTTAACTTATTTTATTAATAATTTTTTACCCCTTTTTAGCTTACGTGGCACTATCTTGTGGGCCCAACAATGGTTGACTTTTTTTTTCGAACTAGTGCCACGTAGGCTAAAAAGGGGTAGAAAATTACATATAAAATAAGTTCAGGGAGGTAATAGGATCTTAGGATAGTATAAGTGTGTCTCTGGAATTTCGAGTATAGATTGAGGGGGTACCTGAATATTTTTTCTAACTATTTATTTATTTTTAATTATAAGTCTCGAGTTTGATCATCTATACAAGGTGACGACTGATAAACAAAATGCTAAGCTTTTGAATTTTGATCAAATTCATCATAAAAAGATTTTATGACAACCTCTTTTCTTCTTCTTTCTACTTTAACTAGTTTATATTGGGATGAATATTCAAAATGATTTTTGGCTTCATTAAGATCTAGGTAATATAATAAATATCTTAATGGATTTTAATTATAATTGATTGTTCTTCACCTTAATGAATGAAATATTTAAAGATATTTTGATGTGCTGTATTTACCATTTTGTCCAACGTGAGCTTGATGCTATGAATTAATTGATGTTAAAGCTATACGTTTTGTAGAAATAATAAAAACAAAAATAGCATCGTTATCGGACATTGCATACCGAAGATCTATTTTTCGTATATCGTTTCATACCGAAAAGAGGGATGCGTAACTCTAACAACAACAAGAATGGAACCATATATAGGCTCCTATTTTTACAGCATTTCGAGGTATAGGTTTGACCACCTCAACTCTCCGTTTCTGGCATGCTATAGTTATTAAAGTCTTTCGACGGCGAAAAATCGTTCGAATGCACGGGATGCACCTTTATTTCTTTTACGTCATTCACCACAATATCCTATCCACTCTCTTCAAATCGCAACTCGTAATTTGAAAAAGAAATAAAAATACCTGACTGCTTTTCTTCCTGAGAAAGATCAAATCTATAATCACACTTCAATTATTGAGCTTATTTACTGTTGAAAAGGGTATTGTTCATACCTTGGCCTTTTTAATTTGATAAAAAAGGAAATATACACCAAGCAAAGATATTTTAGGCAAACAATTAAGAGATTATATTAAGGAAATTATTAAAATATTTTTTTTTATTAAGATTTACATTTACTACTATTTAAAAATATATTTAATTAATATCACTTTAATACAATAGATTTCAAATCAAATCGAAAATATAAATATCAATATTATCTTCTTATTAATGATAGGACAACATCTAGCTTTGTGAGGGCTGCTTAGACCATACTTGTTTTTAATTGCATCTTTATTATTCCTCTTTAGTAACTCATACAAAACTTTTTTTTTATTAGAGCTTATTTAATTTAGAGCGTTAAAATTAATTCATAAAATTATTTATTTACTAATAAAATTTATTTTGACCTTTTTTTTTTTGGTAAATTTAATCTGACCTACTTAAATTTAGCTCAATCAATCAAATACGATTTTATCGCATTAAGTTGTTAAGCAACATATATTTATTTTGAAGAAAGAGTGCAGTCGGATAAAGTCATGGTGGTTTAAGCATAAGTATAGACGAGAGAGTTCATACGAACCTACGTCCTAAAAAAATTACACGATATATATAGATATATTTGGTTGGTCTTCTGAAAAATACATATGTATAAAACAATCGACTCCAATAAACAAGTGTCAGCCTTGATCCTACGGTAAAGTGTGTTTATTTTTGCGAAAGTGTTATTTGAATTAAATTATATATTTTATTATTTATTTAATAAAATAAAATATTAATTGAATAATAATCATATATTAATTACATTTTAATTAATAAAATTTAGTTTATTAACCTTTTTGTGAATTTTCATACGCTGAACCTATTTAGTAAAAATTATATATCTGTTATTGGGTTTGAGTTTTGACTTTTGAATATACATAAAAATTCTTAGAAGAGAGTATTCTTCAACAAGGCCGATTTATGATTAATCATACTTCAATATAAATATCAAACATTTAATGAAAATAAAAATAAAAATAAAATCATCTCTTTATTTTGGGAAAAGATAAAAATATACTTGTAGGTTTAAAAAATAATTCATATAAAATTTGGTGTGGTAGTAAAATATATTTTAAATTTTTTTCTTTCATGACAATTATTATATTTGAGTCGTGTCAATTAAGCGATTAATATTAACTCAGATCATAGAAGACATGATGAAATAACGTTAAAAACGACAAATAATTATAATTGAAGCTCCGACTTTAACCTAGACTAACAATAAGTTTAGATAAAACAAAATACATACCAAAATTTTAAATTAGTTTACAATAAATTAAAATAACTTTAATAGCACTTACATAAGCTCTTTCATATTTACCTTAATTACACAACAAAATGATCTACAAATACCAAAAATAAATTCTATCATACCAATCACACTCTATAAAATTAAAACACCACCAAATAAGAATCAATGCACAATATGTATTTTCGAAAATAAATATTAATTCAATATATATATATATATTCTTAAAAACACGCTTGGAAATAAATTCTATTTTCAACTATCTTAAATAAAAATAAAAGATAAAAATAACATTTTAACAATTTGTTTCCTCATTATTCTCCTCAACAAATTCTCAATTCTTTTTCTCCAAACTAGAAAGTTTTCAATGCAATAAATTAAAAAGCAACGAAAGTAAAAACAATTTTTTTTGTGAGTGCGCAAAAAACTCATTTTATAACCCCAAAAGTTTTTCTCTTTTTAATTAATTAATTTAATTTATTAAATTAAATAATAATAAAAGTTATTTAAAACCCTAAAACCCTAGTAGTTGTTTCTTCTAGAGCCTTCTTTGTTCTTCTCTAAATAAGCCCAACTTGTTCATATCTCCTCTCTTCAGTTCTCTCTCTTTTTTCTCAGCTGCAAAACTTTTTCTTGTAAAATTATGTATCGTTTTGCAGCAAAACTTGCTTCTAAATCCAGGTATTTTCTTGATTTTTGAATCTTTTTTCAAGCCCCATTTGTATATTATGCATAAAAATGTGTTCTTTGTATAATTGTGTATCATTTGAACTAGATTTTATGTTAATCTTGATTTTAACAAATACCCATTTCCTTGTTTGTACAGGGTTGCCAGAAGCAGCACCCAACAGGTAATTGTTTGCTTGTAGATCAGAAAAGTTCCAATTTTTTTTATGAAAAATGTGTTCTTTTTTGGGATTGGATTGGTGTTTGAGATGGTTATTGTATGCAGGTTGGTAGTAGGTTGAATTGGAGCAGAAACTATGCTGCTAAGGATATTAAATTTGGAGTTGAAGCTAGGGGAATTATGCTTCAAGGAGTTGAGCAGCTTGCTGATGCAGTCAAAGTCACTATGGGTCCAAAGGTTGTTTTTTTGATGCCCCATTGATGAGTAATTGAAGTTACAATAGCAGTAGTAGTAGTATTCATGTTAAATATTGAATTCAAGTTCTTGTTGTTAGTGATTTAGATATTATGTTTTCAACGTGTGTATGTTAGTACATTTTACTGCTCTGATTTGTATTGTGATGGATGTGCTAGAAAAATCTACTAAAGGGATCTGTCTGGAAGTGTAATAGGACCGCGGGGTTGACTTTTTATTTTCGGTGTCTTGAGATACGTAAAATTAAAGAACAAAGTAGAATGACACCATATGTTATATACTGGTTTGGATTCTATGTGAATCTTAGTCCAGTCTCCTTTAGTTGGAATGGTGTTCTAAGTATGTTGTAGTTTCTCTACGTCTATACTCTTATCTTTTCGCTCTTGATTGATACAATATTTCACCAATGATATTTTCCTCTCCTCTCTTTTGAATACACAACTATTTCTTTCAGGAATTTTAATGCTTGTTTAGAGTAAAACTCAAGTGTTTGTGAAGGTTTAGACAAGTGTTTATCTTCTTAACGTCTACTTTAATAGTTTCGCGATCTGGCCATTGAGGTCTTTGGCAGATATGACAACCCAAGAGATTTGATCCTTGGCAGGAATACTTAGATGATCTTTTTCCAAGAACAAGTGCATAGCTTTCATATTTCTTTGCTTGTAAGGCTTCATGGACTTCAAATAGACTTTATAAGCTTCTAGGGTTTCAGCGACAAATATGTGTTTTGGTACTTGTTTTCATAGAAGACGTTTGATAGCACCTTGATTACTGATTTACTGCTTTGAGATCTTGGGCATTGATCGTCGCAGAATCTTCCTATTTAATTCTACTTACTGTATATGCTTCCTTCTTATGAGATGCTGATTGATTCTTTTCCATACGGTTATATTTTCATATAGTTATTTTCCTTGATTTCCTTTAAAAGAGCTTATATGATAAGCTGGTGAATCCTTGCACACATAGAAAACATTTACATTTTGTCATCATTAAAACCAAACCCCAACACCGTCTATATCCAAGTAGCTTGGGTTCTTCTTTTGGTGAAGCATTCATGTCGACACGACTTGGGCGTGGGATCTGTACTCATATGGTCAAATGATTTTGGGTACCTTGACCAAAATCAGTGAAGAAATTCAGGACATATTCAATGGTTTCTAAAATCAAAACAAAAGCTAAGGTGAGATTGAAGAAAATAGAATACCTTGTAGATAGAAATTTCCGTGTTACTCCTTTCCTTTTATATCCTTTCAGGATTCTCCTCTCGATTAGTATTTTCTTCTCAAGTTCTCCACCTAATATCTCATAATTTACGTTCTATAATTCTACTTTTAGATATTTGTATTATTTTTAGGGGAATCTCCACAGTAATCATACCTGTATATCCTCGCATCTAAAATTTACATCATCAATGATCTGACCCCTAGATCCGTATCCGTATCGGACACCTGCACCCAAGTCCAATACAAGTAGATCTATATTAAGCATTTTAACATCTTGAATCGATTTAATTTTCATGCGTATTAAGTGCAACTCTAAGTGGCTTAGAGTGACTTGTCTCCTATAAAAGAAGCTTCGTCGGATTGTCACTAAAAATTTTATCAGTTCTGCTGGTTCTTGTTGGTTATGACTCTTCTTCCCAAGTAATTTACAATCAAAATGTTGGAAAGCCTAGCATCTAATTGTTCCCTTTCAATTATAAGTGAAATATGTTACTTGTTCTCTCTCCCTGTTTGTATCATTTGAGGTTGGAGGACAATTTGACAAGCCAGACTTGTATATTCTGATATACTCGGGGGGAAAAATATAAATTGGAGCACCATCAGTATATTCTCGTTTCTGCTCAGAATGAATTCACTAGGTGACAACTAATGTTTTATATTTATTTATAAAGGGTCGTAATGTGGTGATTGAACAAAGTTGGGGTGCACCCAAGGTGACAAAAGATGGTGTCACTGTTGCAAAAAGCATTGAATTCAAGGATAAAATAAAAAATGTTGGTGCCAGCCTTGTAAAGCAAGTTGCCAATGCCACTAATGATGCTGCTGGCGATGGTAAGAATTCGTATATAGTGCTCCTTCTCTGCATTTGTGCCTGGTTTGATTGTTAGTTCTAAAAATCATCACATCTCTGCTTCAAATAACTCTTTAACTCTGTATTTCAGGTACCACTTGTGCAACAGTACTCACCCGAGCAATATTTGCTGAAGGGTGCAAGTCTGTAGCTGCTGGTATGAATGCAATGGATCTTAGACGAGGTATCACAATGGCTGTCGATGCTGTTGTAACAAACCTGAAAAGCAGAGCACGGATGATAAGCACATCCGAGGAGATTGCCCAGGTATCTTTGCTAGCTTCAAACTTTTATGAATCACAGTCGGAAGGGGATCTTTTCTGGTACTGAAATCACATATTTTTAAAATTGAGGGGTAAAATAAGAACCTAACTTGCTCTTCGGTGCAAGGAGTAATTTTGAAACACTAATGCACTGGATAATGGAACGAGTTGTCAATCTTCTGTTCTAAAGTGTTTCTGCTGCACAATTTCCAATAAGGTTATGATATTATGACCCTTTGTTAGGTTGGTACAATCTCTGCAAATGGAGAACGGGAAATAGGTGAGATAATTGCAAGGGCTATGGAGCAAGTAGGAAAAGAAGGTGTCATCACTATTCAAGTAAGTGATTTCTTGATACTGTTAATGTTACGTGCATGGTCTTGTTTGCGATAATGGTTTGAGAATTTTCTGAAGTTTCTGGTCTGGTAAAATCTTAATTTCTTCAATGCCTTGCCCGATGTACTCTCAAAGAGAAGATGTTTGAGTTACCACAAAATTTATTGTCATTTGATCCATTTGAGTTGGTAATAGCAAAAAATAAAAATTATGCAAGAAATTGACATTTGGAACTCTGGTGGTCTTTTTATTACTCAGATAATAATATTGGATAATCCTTTTACTTACTAATAACTGAGTTGGAATAGTATGAAATCTTGTTGTAAAGACGTCACGCCAACTCATTTCCTTCGTAAAAAAAGATGTGACACTGACTCATTTCTAATATAATGCAGGATGGAAAGACACTGCTTAATGATTTGCAAGTTGTTGAGGGGATGAAGTTGGACAGGGGCTACATATCCCCATACTTCATCACAAATGAGAAGAATCAGAAATGTGTATGTCTTTAGTTTGTCGAATATTATCTCAGCTGCATGACTGATGTGGCAGTCTTTTATTTACAGCCAGCCTCTTTTTCATTTGGACTCACAACTATTTTGATACCTGACAGGAGCTGGATGACCCACTTATTCTTATTCATGAGAAAAAGATCTCAAGCATAAATGCTATTGTGAAAGTGTTAGAATTGGCTTTGAAGGTAGTCTTTATTCTTCTGAGATTATTGGAGGTTCAACTATGACCTCTGGAGTTGTTACTTACTCTTACTTCATATCATCAGAGACAAAGGCCCCTCCTAATTGTGTCCGAAGATGTGGAGAGTGAAGCACTCGCTACACTTATTCTGAACAAGCTTCGTGCTGGAATCAAGGTAATTTGCTGCTTTGAGTAGAAACATGTTTTCTTTGTTGATGGTCTGAATAACACATTGTTCAGCTAATTACATTGGAAAATAATGCAGGTTTGCGCCATAAAAGCACCAGGATTTGGTGAAAACAGGAAGGCTAATTTGCAAGATTTGGCTGCTTTAACTGGAGGCCAGGTAAGGAACTGTTTTGGCATGCTCCTGTATAAGATATTTTCTATTTCTTCATACATCACCCACATTTCTTCTCCGTGCATGATAGGTCATTACCGAAGAACTTGGAATGAACATTGAAAATGTGGAGTTGGAGATGCTGGGTAAATGCAAAAAGGTATATTTTTTGAGTGCATCCCTGCTCTCTGGTATTAATTAACGGTGCAAGTAAAGTACTATTGCAGTTCTTGTTTAGTTTTCCAATTTCTTGCTGCTGAACATTTCTGCTTTCTGTAGTCTCATGGCCTTTAATTTTTTTCTAGGTGACCATCTCCAAGGATGACACTGTTGTTCTTGATGGTGCGGGTGAGAAGAAGGCCATAGAGGAGAGATGTGAACAGGTATAATTTGTGTACATCTACACTTGTATCATCAATATATTATCCAAAACTGTGGGTTTGAACATATGTTGTGCTCTTTGTATTGACAGATTAGATCAGCAATTGAACTGAGCACGTCTGATTATGACAAGGAGAAATTGCAGGAAAGACTAGCTAGGCTTTCAGGGGGTGTTGCAGTGTTGAAGGTATGCACTATTACTGCAGTTTGAATTTCCCGAGAAGCTAAGAATGCAGTGAAAAGGATCGCTTACATGTATAAATAATTTGCAACTTTTAGTCTAAGCTCGCAAATAATCTAAAATAATTGTAGAAGGTATATTAATTTGAATTAGTATGGGTTTGCCAGGTAGGAGGAGCTAGTGAAGTCGAGGTTGGTGAGAAGAAAGACAGAGTTACAGATGCTTTGAATGCCACAAAAGCTGCTGTCGAGGAAGGAATTCTTCCAGGTTATTACATGTTCATGTCTCTTCGTGCCTGGTCCGTCTCACCTAAGAACCTATAGTGGGAGACTGATCCGATTCTCTTCATGCAGGTGGTGGGGTTGCACTTCTTTACGCATCAAAAGAACTGGACTCATTGCCAACAGCCAACTTTGACCAGAAGATTGGTGTTCAAATTATTCAGAATGCTTTGAAGGTCTTAACATTTTAACAAATTTTGCTATCACATTTGCGGATTAGATTCCTTAAGAGTCACTTCTCATGAATAAGTAGTTGTCAAATCATAATCAGTAATGTTTTGGAATGAATTTCTAATTGCAGACACCAGTATATACAATTGCCTCTAATGCTGGGGTGGAAGGATCAGTAGTGGTTGGCAAACTGTTGGAGCAGGATAACCCGGATCTTGGATATGATGCTGCAAAAGGTTTAAACGCTCATCTCTTGTTCCTTTCGAGTTTCTTCTATCTTCTGAAAACTAGAAATTAATCTCGTCCTACGTTCATCTATGCAACAGGTGAATATGTTGACATGGTAAAAGCAGGAATCATTGATCCATTGAAAGTAATTAGGACGGCCTTGGTTGATGCTGCTAGGTGAGACCATACTCTTATCCGTCTTCCAATTTACTTGCTCTCTTGGCAAGTTAGCGTTCTTGTTTCGAAGTTGAACTTGTGCTTTTACTGTTTTTGTTGTGTATGCAGTGTGTCGTCTTTATTAACTACAACTGAAGCTGTTATCGTTGAGCTTCCCAAGGACGAGAAGGCAGCCCCAGCTATGCCTGGTGGTGGTATGGACTACTAATGCACTAGAAAAGAACACTGATTCAAATTGCCTGACATACAATTTAGCACACAGAAATAAGAAATTTAAGGTTGTTGCTCATGGTACCTCAATTGTAACACTAGCAAGAGATGTTTTTGTAGGTTGAGAACTTGTAATATTTTCAAGACAATGCGGCTACCTCATTTTTAATCTACTTCCTTGTTCTCTGTGATTATCACTGAAATCCAAAAATTTTCCTGAGTAGTATAAATGAATTTTCTTGCAGTTGTGAGATTATATATTTGGTGAATGTGCAATTTTTTTGTATAGTTCACATTCTAAAATCAGTTTTCTACAGGAATGACAAAATGAAAATCATTCTGGTGATGTAAAAAATAAAGGGAAAATTGTATATAATAGCAAATTAATAACCTAAAATAAATGGAATAGTTAGGGTTTGGTTTAATTGTGTTCCATAGCAAACATTAGCTAAAATTTGTCATCTTTATACGAGAGAAAATTGTATATACACATGCAAAAATCTATATCTTCGTATTATACACTTAATTATACAATTTACAAACATTTTACTTCAAATATTGCAGAGAAAAAGGCCAATGAATTATACAATTACAGTGAAATACAATTTTCTCTAGTTTTACATATATTGTGTTTCTATTTTTGTATAAAGCGAGAGAAAAACATATATCTTCTTGCTATACGCTTATAATTATGAAATATACATACATTTTAATTTGATTCAACTGTATGCAAAGCAAATTTTATAAAAATATAGCAGCGAAATAGGCAGCGAATTATACAATTGTGCATTATACAATTGCAGTGAAATAGGATAGCGAATTATACAATTGTATATGTATAGCGAATTATACAATTTTATGTTTGCTATGGAACGCAATTATGCGAAGTTTGCTATAGCATACAAATATGAATTTTTTGTTTGCTGTATGTGAAAAAAGTTGCCCAAAAATAAATGAGAGTTAGATTTAAATGAAATGGACACATTGATTTCTCGTCTAAAAGCATTAAAGGTGGTTGATTCTTACTCGACTAAGTGCAGTAGCTTCCCCAAGTCCATATAACGAATCAATCAACAGTGTCCGCAGTGAAGCTGGACCTCTAGCCATGTCCATCCCTGTTTCACTTGCGACACCAAATATAGCCAATGCAGAAGCTGTTGCTTCCACAGCATGGGATGGATCAACAGCGACAAAGGCAGCAATGAGGGCAGTGACTGAACATCCAGATGCAGTAATCTTTTGCAACATAGGCACCCCATTGTGAACACAAACAACCCTATCACCGTCTGTGATATAGTCAACAGCTCCAGAAACAGCGACTACACTACCACTTTGTTGAGCGATGGACTTAGCAGCTTCAACAGCATCACTTGAACCATGTACACTATCCACACCCTTAAATCAGTCAAAATTGAAACAGATGAGAAGAGCAACAGAAGCAACTTCTCTAAATCTTAACTTGGAAAAGGTGAAAAAGAGAAGGGGGCAACAGAATCAAGTGTATATCGCCTTGACCACTGTTAGCAAAATTTGTCCTAAAAGAAGTATGAATCAAGCCATATGAATATTTCATCAGATTACTTGCTCTTCATTTAATGATTTCATTAATCCGTTCATAACTAGCCATATTAGCACATAGTTACTAAAAATGTTAAACCAACAACAATGACATATCTAGTGTAATCCCACGAGTGGGCTTTGAGGAGGGTAGATACACACAACCTTTTACCCCTACCTTTTCTGATAGACTCTTGGTACGACAATGTATCACCAAAATTCTCATCCCAATTTCAATCTATTTCTCGACTACCACTCTGCCCATACCATCAACAGGCAGAAATACCCCATTACACAAGTTCCTGACTACATCATAAGAAAATACAGTAACTAAGAAACTTGAAGAGAAGTTTGCATAAATGAAACAAGATTCTTCTCTTCCTCCCATTCTAACATCAGTAATATCAAATATCAGGTCATACCATGAAAGACCAAAATTTCGATAGACCTGATATCATCAAATCTTGAAAAAAAATGTCACCTTTGGTAAAACTAAGCATCTTCCAAGTAGGAAAAACTCAGATTACCAGATAAAGGACCCCTTTTGGGTCGATTTTCATACGAAAGAGAAAGCATTAGGAATGTATTCAATTGAAACTATGTCTTATAAAATCTCATAGATTACTATCTATTAAGCCAGTTCCATTCCTATTATTCAAATACTTCAGTGTTTTTCTACTCATGTTCAAGTCTCAGACTCGAAAAACTCCTAATACTGCACATAATGTCAGCACACCAGCAAAGATAAAATCCAAACTAATTATAAGTCCTTTGGCTTCTTTCATGGGTATACTACTCCTTAACGAAAATTCTGACTCGCCGCTGAATTGCATCATCATCACATATGTTAGAACATACACAACTATCACTTAAATAAAAACTATGATATATAATAAGATCCAAAGCAGATAAATATTTTACCAAAATTGATACTCAGAATATTGTGTTACCTTGGAATTTGAGTCAACACAACCCTTGAAAAGAGCAAGAATCTCAGACCCATTGCCTCTAACAACACTAGGTTTTAAAGCAAGTAGCTCCAAACACGCCTTTAACCGGAAACTTGACCCACCGGCAGCAACAGGATCAAGCACCCAAGGTTTTTTCGATTGATTCGCCACTTGTGCCGCTAATTTCATACCGGGTAGCCAGTCCGGAGTGAGGGTTCCGGCATTTATGCAAACTCCAAGGGCTTTTGGAGTAAATTCTGGGATTTCTTCAACGGAATGAATCATCGCCGGTGATGCGCCGGCGGATAACAGAGTATTGGCCATGAAATCCATTGAAACGAAGTTGGTTATACATTGAATTAATGGGGATTTTTGACGAACTAATTCGAAATGTGTCCATGCTTGTTTGGGCCAATCAAAAGGGAGTTCTTGAGCTCCCTTTTGGGGTTCAATGGTGTTACTACTTTTGTCTTCTTCCATAGGAGTCTATAAGCGAGCTGATAGCTCTGTTTGGATGATTGGATTATGAAAAAGAGGGAGTATATGATTGGATATGATATCACTATGTTACCGGAGATAGAGTGTTCGTAAATCTTAATATATTATTTTGTGAAATAAATATTTATACGATAATTGATATGATATTTTATACTATTAAAGTTATATTTTTATCGATCAGCTTTATACCTTTTTATCTAAGATCATATTTTCGATAAGAATGCGTCTATTTCATATCTAATTATCATTGATGGAGCCAGAAATTTCTTAAAGGTTGTTCAAATATAGCAACTTGTTATATTAAGTGTGTTCAAAATATGTTATTTAATCATTTCGTACATTATTATACTTGTAAATATGTTATTTTTTTCCGACGAAGTTGTCCAATTGGACATCCTTGACACTATGTAACTACACCATTGCTAGTTACCTCTGTCCAACACTTCTATCTTTCCTCAACCTCACTATATCCGGGTCGATAGTGGAGTCTCGAAGATCGAATTCAAGATCAAGAGTCAAGAATTGGGCCTTAGATCAGTATTTGAAAGTTGTGTTTCGAATAAGGACAAGGTTGAGTAAGATGATAAGATAAAAGAAATTTTTTTGTGAAATATTTTAAGATCTTTATATAAGAATTGGACGTCAAATTGAGTGATAAATCAAAAATATATTTAAATTTAGTTAATCGAATATAACATATTTTTAATTACGTTAATAATAGAAAAAATAAAATTAATAATTCGCGTCGGAGTGAGATTCTTTTGTATACGTGCCTCCATGAAACAAGAAATCTAAAAAATATATATATATAAACACTAGAAAGATATCCGCTATCGCCGGCAGCACTGATAATTTACAACAAAATGCACAACCACCACCTTCAACCGCCGCCGACCACCACTTCTACCGGCGGTGCCACCGGTATTAACAACAGTAGCATTTTCCGGATCACTTTTTCGACACCCTTTATCCTCCTTATCACCACTATATTCTCACTTCTCCTTATACTTTCCCTTTCCTTTTCCCCTTCTTCTACCTCTCTTCCTCCTCACCCTAATCCTTCCCTTTTCCCCAATTTCCATAACTATCTCAACTCCCCATCAAACCCAAATGACCAAAATACCCTTCCATCCACCCCACCCACCCCACCTTCAATTGCATATCTCATATCTGGATCCACTAAAGACTCTTCTAGAATCCTCCGTTTGTTGTTTGCTGTGTATCATCCAAGAAATCAGTATTTACTTCATCTTGATAGAAAAGCTACTCAGAAGGAACGTGATGATTTAGCAGTTGCTGTTCAATCTGTGCCGGTTTTTAAAGCTGCACAGAATGTAAATGTTATTGGAAAAGCTGATTTTCGATACTCAATTGGGTCTTCTGCATTGTCTGCTACACTTCATGGGGCTTCCATTCTTTTGAGGCTTTCGAATTCTTGGGATTGGTTTATTAATCTGTCAGCTGCTGATTATCCACTCGTTACTCAAGATGGTATGAAATGAAAATATTTAGTTTGAAATTTTTCGAAAAAGTTCAGGTAGCCAATCGATTGAGCTAACTGGGATTCTTTTGGAAAAAAGATTTAACTTTTATATTTGTTAGTTTTGAATATCTTTTGCTAGCTACTTTTTGAGCTTTTTGTGTGTTGAATTCCATGTTTTTTGAGTTTAGGATGTCAGATAAGATTGGTTGCTTTAGCGAGTAGTCGAAAAACTATGTGAAGGCGAGCATATCTTCAAAATGAACGTGTAGCAGTTACCTTGAGGAATTAGTTAAGGTATCTGCAAGCTGGCCCGGACACCATGGATGTTAATAAAAGAGTTATCTTTAGAATGACAATTGACCGAGTGAAAGATTTAGCTTTTATTTGTGTTCGTTTTCAGCTTTTCTTTTGGTAGCTACTTTTTGGGAGGTGTGTTGAATTCCATGTTTTTTGAGTTTAGTATCTCAATTGGAATCCTGTCTAAGATTGGTTTGCTTCAAGCGAGGAGTCGAAAAACTATGTGAAGGCTAATGGACTTGGTCGTCATAGTTCCATTGGTACTTGTGCAGGTGGGAGGGAGGTAGCAGGTACCTCTGGAATTAGTCAAGGTACCTGCAAGCTTGTCCGGACACCATGAATATTAGTAATAATGAAGTTTATCTTTAAATTGTCCATTGATCGATCTAAAGATTTTGCTTTTATTTTTGTTCGTTTTTTATTTTTCTTTTGCTAGCTACTTTTTGGACTCTGTGTGTGTGTAGAATTCCATGCTTTTTGAGTTTAGTATCTCAATAGAAATCTTATCTAAGAGTGATCTTCTTCTGCAATATCTTTAAAAAATGAACTTGGTGGACGTAGTTACACGGTAACTGTGTAAGTGGAAGGTAGCAGGTACTTTGTGGCATTAGTTGTGGTACCTGCAAATTGGCCTTGACGCGATGGTTATTAATAAAAGAGTTATCTTTAAATTGGCCATCGACCACATTTGTCATGAAGGGATTATTCATGCACTTGATGCAATTTGTTTCTCCGAGAAGTTTGTTAGAAATTGTAGAAGTAGTTCATTGAGGTTGGTAACTTTTCTATAAATAGAAATGTCTTACCTGAACAAGTTTGTTGGTATTTTGGTTGGCTTGCTGTAAGATTTTACATCAGTGAATTGTGTAGTTGAAATAATATCTCCTCCTTATACCGGGCTATCTCGTTGGTGTTTAATGATAACTGATGTTTGTGATGCAAATTCTTGTCATTGAACTGTGCCATTGGTGTGTTTGGATTGGTTGCTCTACAACATAATTGATAGAATATTTCATTGAATTTATTTCTCCCTATACCTCGATTTCTCTTTGTTGATGACCGATGATTTATGTGGTGCAAATTCTTGTTGATTTTCAGATCTTCTACACATTTTATCATATCTACCCAAGGATCTTAATTTTGTCAACCACTCGAGCTACATCGGTTGGAGAGAGTATGACTACATCCTTCTCCTGTTATATGTTTCTACATGTACTAACTTATCTAAAAAAAAAAAGAAATTTCTATATATAGTTATGTTTAAATGATGTGAACATGTAGATAGCTCGTGCTTCTAGAGTTCAGTAATATTGCTATTTTGGATTGTGTAGGTCGAAGAAGCTGAAACCAATAGTTGTGGATCCAGGGCTCTATCTTGCAGAGGAAAGTGAAGTATATTATGCCACTCAAAAACGGGAACTGCCAGATGCTTATCGATTATTCACAGGTGAGGATGCCGGTTATCGTTTTATTTGCTTCATTAGGTATTGAATTTGTGAATAACGTTTGTGCTCTTTTTCCTGTGATTGAGAAAAAATATTTTCTTGATTAGGAGGGACAACTATAACACTGAGAACAAGAAACTCTTTTATTAAGAGAAAGGAGTAAGGACTAAACTAGAAAATAAAATTGAAACAGAAATGTTATGCAGTATGAAAATAAGCAAAGTATGATATACATGGAAACTAACTGGAAAAGGTGTACTACTTGTGATGACACCATTGTTCCTCACTCTTCACTTTTATCTTCTTCTTTACTAAAATCAGAAAAAATAAATCCAAATATCATCAACAACTAACTACATCCCTCAATTCCTATTTTTTCCGTTGCTCCCCTCATCTGACGTCCACTCCTTCATCATCCTCTCGTAGTTTACTTAATTTTATGTTTTGCCATTTAAAAACCAAATCTATTGCCACAAGAACTATGGTTATTGTGAGGGGAAGAGGGGTTGGGTGTGGGGCATCCCAGAGAGGTGGTTTCAGAAGGAAATGTTTACTGGAGTCTGGAGATGTATAGACGTAGAGATATTACAAGTCTTTCACTTATCAAAGAAAAAGAGGAGTCTTTGACAAAGGAAACAGGGTTCAAATTCTAGCGGAGACTAAAAAGTAAGTTGATTTCCTTACATTTAATGAAGCTTTGATGGGTAAATGTACCCGATACTCATGGTGGAGATGCACATAAGCTGATTTGGACACCATTGTTATCTTACAAAAAGAGCCTTTGACAAAATTCTAGGGATTCCGTTGAAGGTTTCTAAGTGGAAACGACAAACCTATAATCCAGAACTGAAAGAGATTAGAAAGTTGAGGCAATTAGTTTGAGGCAAGTAGAACGTTCTGCACACGGTTTCAGATCCTTCACCCGTTCATTTTTTATTTTTTGAAGGGGAAATAAACCCTTCATCCATTCATTTATCAATACGGTTTTCCGTCATATATTAGGCTCTAAACGCTTTTGCATTTCTATCCAGCCAAAATCGGCAAGAGGTCTTGAATGAAGCAAATACAGTTTAGAATCCTCATCGAGCGGTAACCATAGTGGAAGTACTTTATTAGATGAAGCAGGGATAAGAAAATCTCTAAACCTCTATCTAGGAAGCATCTCCACAACCTGATGAGAAATGCAATGCATATTCAGGTGTCCTTGATTCTTGCCTTTGTACTATGTATATAAAAGACTAATTTTACTTAGAATTTTTTAACTTATATGGTCTCCAGATCTATCATTCATGCAAGCGGTCCAGGAGTCTGTTACTTGAAGTCTATACCTTGTAAACGAATGATTTGCAGTTGACCTCTAGCTTTGGATGAGTATAAGGGAAAGGATTGTCTTGAAACAATTTCTTTGAAACATGCATGCACCATGTAATCATAAAATGATTTTTAGGGGAAGTAATTTAGTGAAAAAACGCTCTTGGTATGATCTTTCAGTGAATGTAATGAAAACATATTTGATACGTTACTGAGACAAAGCCACATGGCACAACTTAGTTCATCAAGTATCAACAACGATAACAACAAACTCAGTGTAATCCCACAGGTGGGGTTTGGGGAAGGGTCGTGTGTACACTCAGACCTTGCCCCTATCTTGAGAAGGTAGACAGACATTAATCAAGTATCAAAACTATAAGTTTCTTTTTGCATTTTAAAGGAGGAACAAGCTACTCTGACTTTGTCTAGTTTTTTTTACTATAGGAACCAAGTACTTAGACCAATTCTAGTTGACGAGAGGGAGTTTTGCTCGGATGGTAAGCACCCCTCATCTCCAACCCAAAGGTTGCGAGTTTAAGTCACCAAGGGAGCAAAAGGGGTGGGACTTGGGAGCTCCTAGAGCCTCGTAAAAAAGGTCCAATTCTAGTTACATTCATCAGTAACCCTGCGTGTTATTATTCTATTTCTTTTCCATCACTTCTCTTCATCAGGCAGTCAACCCTTCATCCTTCTCTCTCAGTCCAGTTGACACTTGACATTATGTATTGGTCCTTTGAAACCCAACTCTATTGCAACAATCACACTATCCTTGCTAAGTACAAATAGCAAGTTAACATTATCCTTCACTATCAGTTGAAATATAATGAAATCCATCTTGAAGAAATTCCTAACCTCCAACGGCATAAAATTTGCAACTTGTGCCTCAACTTCTTTCTCCGCCATTTCAATTTGTCCAGCCTTCCCTTCTCTGCAGTTCATCAGTTGCTTATTTTGGCCCTGGAGGAGGGTGAAAAAGTAAAATTTCTTTCTTTTCAGAGTTAATGGGTTTTTAATTTCGATGAATGTTGACATATAAAGTTGTCCCTTTCATCTCTATAATGGGGTTGAAATATAATTAGCTTGATTGATAACAGTGCAAAACAAGGGGTTATCACTTCAGTTTGAAGCCATGAACTTTAGAGAATTATGCGTGTCAAACAGTGACAGACAAAGTAAATCCAAATAGAAGCGGTTGGTTCTTTAAATCTTGAACTTGAGCAGTTGGTTTAATTATTGTTTATTTTGATGCTGAAATTATTGTTCTCATATGTTTGGTATTTTTTAATTTTTCTTAAATTGTGTGTTTCACTTCACATTTTTCATTTCAAGCCCTGCATACTTTGTGTCTCTTTTGGATATTTCGTTTTTGGAAACATCTTATTTCAGAGAGGTGGTTTTTGCATTTGTCAAGACCCCTCATAAATGATGGGCTCTGTTTTCACGAGATCCTCTTCTTATTTGTCTCGTGACCAACTAATTTGTTCTTACTGCAGGGTCATCATCTGCTATATTGAGTCGGAAGTTTACCGAGTTCTGCATCTTAGGCTCGGATAACCTCCCAAGAACTCTGTTAATGTACTTGTCAAACTCACCATCCTCAGAATCTGTATATTTTCCAACCATATTGTGCAATTCACGGGAATTCAACGGAACAACAATCAACCACAATATGCAGTATGCTTCTTTTAACTCGAGAGCACAAGCTCGCCGGCTCAACTCAAGTGACTTCAATGACCTGGTGATGAGTAGAGCAGCATTTGCTTCCCCATTTAAGGCAGGTGATCCGGTTCTTGATAAGATCGACCATGAACTTCTCCACCATAATCGTGATGAACCAGTGCCAGGCGGGTGGTGTTTAGGTGACACTGAAACTAACAAATGTACCGTTTGGGGAGATGCTGAAATCATAAGACCGGGTTTTGGTGCAAAGAGACTCGAGAAACATTTTCTTGAGCTTTTCTCTAACGGATCATATTTGTCTGATCAATGTCAATATGAGAAGAGATCCTCCTCCAGATGATTAACATCTAAATTGCACGGACTCTGCACTTGTGTCAGATTCTTCAAAAATACACTACTTTTGGAGAATCCAACACACACTCATTGACATCTTTGACGAGTTCGAGCAATGTAGATTAACATAGCAAGGGGAGAGACAGAGATGAATACACTATCAAATTAGACAGAAGATATAACACGAGGTACTCATCAAACCACTTGAAATAGTATTAAATTGTAGTTTCAGCTAGCCAATTCTTTCATTGGAAGCCTATTGTTGTATAAGTCTTTTTGGGAGTTATTTTTTCCATCCAGTGCCCGCTCTGCGTCAAAAAAAACTTTAGTCTTTTATCTCTCTTTCGCAATACATTTTAAGGGCTAAAACTTAGCCCTGCTGAGGAATCATCTCCTATGAATCCTTACACCTTAATGTCATTGTTTGCCATTGCAATGGAAGATCATTGCAATGGAGGACTATTATTATCCTTTGATGTTAATATTGTGCTCATTTTTTCCCCTCTCCTCGAGGCACGCGTAAACATTATTATGTCGGAATATGAATACATGTTTGATTATTAAGATGTTGTCTCTAAATTTGAATGCTCGATAATTACAATTGTGTTTCTCAACATCTCAAATTGAATACATGTTATGATGGTTGTGGGTTGATGGTTGTTGGTGAGCATAGTTGACAGTAGAGCTTGTCTAGTGGTGGTTGTTGGGCGGTAGTGGCTGGCGGTAGTGGTGGCCGGTGGTAGTAAGCAACGGAGATGGTTAGTGGTGATAGTTGGAATTGTTGAAGGTGGTGATTGTGTTACATAGGTACGAGTCGAGGGATCGATGGTGATGCTCTAGTTTAAGGTTATTCAACTCTGAACTCTAGCTTGCATTATTCACTACTATAAAAGAGTATATATTTTTCTTGGAGAGACATCTTAAAAATCGCACCAATTCATGGAATATTCATAAAGAAATCAGATCATCAAATGTTGTTAACTTCAAAACCAAAGAGATCAAATTCGAAATATTGTCCAAACATTTCTGGCGTTCAAATACATCACAAGAAGGTCTATATCATATGAACTTCAAGAAATATAAATACATCACAAGAAGGTCTATATCATATGAACTTCAAGAAATATAAATACATCACAACAAGAAGGTCTATATCATATGAACTTCAAGAAATATACTAGGAATACACCTCGAACGACGGAGAAATTTAAGAGAAGAATTCATAAAATTGTACTTGAAATTTTTGATGAATAAATCACTTTTTATATATACAAAAAATTTAGGGTTGCAACTTATATATGATATAACCCTCAAATGTTCGAATTCTGGATATAAAATTACTTTTGATAAAGTGATTTACTTGAAAAATAGATTTTTTTAACACAAATCTAATTTGATCGAGTTTCAAAAACACCAAATAAGAAATGGTATGAAATAGTCTATCCTTAAACTTTCTTACTAGACTATTTCATTTCTAGATATTTCCTTTGACTACATGATTGATTAAGTTGATGTGTATTTTAAGTCACAAAAATAAAACTACTTTTATTCAACTTTATAATTATAAATAAAATAAAGAACACATAACATGACTTTTTCTAAAGTTTGCATGTGATATCTCACATGCAAAATGGTAGAGTAGTTGCAAACATTATAAACATGGGTAGGCCCCACCAATGAAGCAAATTTGCTCCACTTATATCTTTATATCCTATTAATAAAACAACGATCAAATCTCTATATAATAACGACGTTTTTTAACAAATAATATAATGAAAATATTACTATATAATCTCAAAAATGATGTGACTTCAATTTTTATCATTCATCGTTTCTTTTAAATCTTGAGTTAATTATTTTTTTTATTACAACTTTGAACTCATCATTGATTAAAAACACACAAAAATAAAATAAACTGTCACATGCATTATCGGAATAGTCAAAGATTTTTTTCTTCAAGTAGGTAATTATATTAAAAAAAAACAAACGTGTCACTCTTTTATTGGAGAGACTAATAATTTAATTTAGTGAGTTGCTTAAGCAGCCTGCGTTGGCTAATAATATAGTTTGATCGGTGGAATAAAAATAATAATTTTAGCATATTTTATTATATAATTAATTTTAAATTTTATTTGATTTCAAAATGATATTATTTTCGTAATATTAATATATAAAAAGTGAAATAACATAATTTCATGAGATATTTTTGGAATCATGTCCTTTTTTTCCTTATCACATAACCTCATGGTGTTATGACAATAATGATAATCAACTTTTAATTATTTATATTTGTATCCTATAGTGGAGAACAACGTGTAAATATTATATTCTATGAACTCTGATAAATATAAAATAAAATAAAATATATTTTCTCGTTCTAAAAAAGAATGATCTTATTTTCTTTTTATTCTGTTTCAAAAAGAATGATCCCTTTGTTTTATAACACTTTAATTTTAACTTTTCAGGTGGCATGTTTAAGACCACAAGATTAAAGGGTATTTTGATACATTTGACATAACTTTAAATTAGAATCACAAGATTAAAAAATCTTCTTTCTTTTCTTAAACTTCGTTGCAAGTCAAACTAGATCAATCTTTTTAAAACGGAGAAAGTAATATATATGTTTGTCAAGTTCATGAAATATTGGATGTACTTTCACTATGTACTGTTTTTGGTTATGTTGATTTGACATAGACCAAGTAGTACCTAAATATAATTGACCACAAAGGGATACCTACTTGTTATTGAAATAAATAAATAAATACAAACAATATATATATATATATATATATATGAGTATATAATTTACGTGATTTTAGACAGAAGATTATAAAAGTCATGAATTGAAAGTAATTAATAGTGTGTTGTCTCAATATATGCTTATTATAGTAGTTGTATTATTTCTATAGTTTGTTATTTGTTGTTTTTCGCATTCTGTTTATTATATTATTTTATTGTAATTTCGGTTTAAAATGCTTTATTACATTCTATCTCCATTATATTTTACTTTGTTATATTTAAACACAATTAAAAATATGATTGCACTCATTTTTTTAAGCCGAAATTTAAAGCGATAAGATTTACATATTTCGCTCTTTTTAACTTCATCAATGAAAATATACTCGTATATAAATGGTTTAAAATATTTTTTTCCTTTTTAATGAGTCTTATAATAAGTGAATCAAATTAATCGAAATAGAAAATAAATATTTCGTACGAAATAAAAAAATAAATAAAAACAAGTGAGATAAGTAGAGTATCATTTCTATGACAAACGTAAAAGGAAAGAAAATAAAAAAAAACAGATCAAAAATCAACATCATATTGTTGCCCCCAACTTGCCAATTTGCTATTCAATAATAAACCTTTGGCCTTTTATTAGTAACAATAATATTTTATTTTCGATATTTATATTTAAGTCTGATTAATCTGAATTCACACAAAAATAAAATTCATTCATTCATGAAGTTTTCTAAATTTTTTTTTTCATATCTCAAAACTTAAACTCGAAAATTCTGATTAAATAACGAGTCCCATTTACCACACGCCACGTTCTTTGGTGTTATTCGTAACAATAATTATTCTTTTGATTTTTTATCTTGTATTTAATATCATTGACTAATTTAAACTCGCACGAGATACAATCCATTCAAAAATAACGTTTTCTATCTTTTAATATCCGAAACTCATAATTCAATCCTCTAATTAACAAAAAAAAATTATTCACCGCACTATATTCTTCGATATTATCGTAACAATAATAACAACAAGAAGAAAGAGAGAGGAAAGAGAGTCTCTCTTTCTTTCCTACCCACCATTATTTCTCCCAAATATCTCTCTCCTAACAAATTCAAACCAAACACATAGCCAAAATAAAACCAAAAACTTGTTGAAAATTTTATAGAAAAAATTTCTTTCTATATTTTTATTTTTTTTTTTGAAAAGAATTTTATGAAAATGGAAACTATGTACTCAAAAACTTGTTTTATGGTAGATGATGATATTCTTAATTTCTCTTTAGATGATGATGAAGAAAAATATCAAACTTCTTCATCTTCTTTTGAATCATCAAACACCCTTGGATTTCGTCAAGATGATCACAACCCTTCATTTCCTGTAAGTAATTTGATTGACTTCTTTTTTCATGTTATTTTTTTTTTCATTAGAATGGCATTTTCGCGAATAAATTTAGAAAGAGGGATAATTTTATTTGGTGTAAACACTCGGTGCGAATAATTTTGTCTCGAAAAAAAATAGTAAGATACCCTTCTTGGTTAGATGACACAAAAAAGTGGAAGCGCTTGAGAATACCATGTTTGGACGATTTTACCCTCGACTCCAAAGGAGTCATTTGGAACACAAAAATTAAGGATTATACTAATATCTAAATAACTAATTTCAAGATTATTACATCCTGCTATTTACTAAAATGATGATTTTAGTATTATATATCAAAATATTCTTATTTATTTCATTTCACATATTAAGCGAGCTCTTATAAATTTATTTGTGGCTTGTTTGTTGATATTTTTATGAACCTATTTTAAAAAGTGAAAAAATTAAAATTTATAATGATATTTCTTTAACATGCATACTATTTAATATTATGTGATTATAGGTAAAATGAATTAAGAATAAAAAAAATTTAAATTATTTCTAAATTTAGAAAAAACTTGAGATAAATGAAAAAATAATTTCAAATAAATTCAAATGGTGGGGGTAAATACTAGGGGTACTTTTGGAAATAAAAGAACAGGGGTACTTTTGGAATTAAAAAATATGACCGACATATATTTATAATTGGACGTTGGCAGTCACTACAAGTGAGCTGTACGAATAATTACTATGTATCTGTTTTCCACTTGCATTACATAAAATACAAAATGACGTTTTTGTCCCTATGCATATATTCCTTTGAAATTGTTTTTTTTTTTGGGTACAATATTAAAATAATTAGATATTTTCAAGTTTATTATAAGATACAAATAGAAAAATAAAATAAAGTTTATTTTATTCTCTTTTTTCGAACTGCTTTGATTTGTTTGGACTCGAGTAACGGGTCTGTTAGAAATGATTCTTCTATCTTCTAGAATAGGATAGGAGTTTAATAGGATGTGAGTTTAAGAAAGAAAACTTTTAAGACGTAACGAAAGAAAACTTTTAAGACGTAATTTCCGTTGGAAGTAAATTCCCAATAAAATGTCTATTGAAAAATTCATGTTTTTTAAAAAAATAGTGTTTGTAAACTTCGAGTTAATCAAACAACACCATATAAATTGAAACGGAAGGGATAATATAGTAAGTTTATTATTCCCAAGAAGTGAAAAACCAGAGGTGATTATAAATGTTTATTTTCAGCTCATTGAGATTTAGCGGCAATTAATTTACCAATTGCCATTAAAAATATATTTTTAGCAGTAATTAACACTCTTTGTATATGTTCCTAAAGGCTTTAGCGATATTGAATCTAATGACACTTAGTTAATGCCGATAAAGACTTTAACACTCTTTAATAATGTCTCTATTTATTGCCGTTTGAAGTTATTTTTGTTTCTGTGCTACTCATAAGAGTTGCTTGAGTTGAGAGTTTATCGAAAACAACCTCTCTACTACTATTTTCCTCAAGGCTTAGACTGCACTTGTGAGATTACACTAGATATGTTGCTCGTAAGCGTATTAACGGGATACATTTTGCAGGATTATGTAGAGGAAGAATTGGAATGGCTTTCAAATAAAGATGCATTTCCAGCAGTAGAATTTGACCTATTCTCTGATCATGTCATATTTGATCACCACAGCCCAAATTCAGTACTGGAAAACAACAACAACAATTGCAACGTAAATCTCAAGGACAACGCGTTCACAAGCCACGCCTCTAGCCTCCTACAAGTACCCATGAACCACCCCGTTGGTACGCGAAGCAAGAGAAGGCGAAGAATCGCCTTGCAGTGTGACAACTCATGTGTATGGGGTAACCAAGTGAAGTTCAACAACACTAGTACTAAGCAAGGACTAACATTGCTCAAAATATCAATGGCTAAAGCTAAAAGAGGTACTAGCATTGGTAGGACGTGCCAGCATTGTGGGGTCGATAAGACCCCACAATGGCGTGCAGGTCCTACAGGACCTAAAACATTGTGTAACGCTTGTGGGGTCCGATATAAGTCTGGAAGGTTGTTCCCTGAGTATCGCCCCGCGAATAGTCCTACTTTTTCAGTTGAATTACATTCAAATTCTCATAGGAAAGTTTTGGAGATGAGAAAACAGAGGATTTAAATCAAGTATATAGGTCAGGGCTATTTATAGTTTTTAAATTTTTAGCACAATTAGTATAGAGTCTAGGTTTATTTTAGGTTTACTAAAACCATATTATTTGTATTGATTTCCATCAAAATCTACTAGGGTATTTACATGTTAACTTGGTTTGATCATGGTTTTTTTCATTTATTTTTCTTTTTTCAACCAATTAGATGTATTGTTAGTTAGAAGCTCAGATGAAAATTCTGTCTCCGTCACTAGCTGACTTTTAAGTCTTGCATCTCTACTTTTTTGTCTAACGTCTACATGAGACATCTTTACTTCAATGTGGCGCAGTGGTTAAAAAAGTGAGTGAAAATGCTCAAATCACAGGGTAGGATGGAGAATATTGGTGATTTTTCGTCATTCTACTCATAAACACCAAAACTAGTTCGATAAGTACTTAGTGAAATAGTCAAGGTACGTACGTGAAAGAAAAGAAAGCAAATACTACTAACAAACAGCTTCATTACTTCACTTTTTTCTGGTCACTACCTACATCTGAACTGTGTAAACATCAAAACTAGTTCAAACTACATATCGATAAGTGACATAACGACCTGCAGTCTCACTTGGTCTGATAATTTTCACGACTTGGCCACGTTTTAGTCCATAATATCTAGCAATTGGATCGGTGATCTGAATTCGAGGAAGCTGTTGTTTCAACAACACGAAAAATATTAGTCACTCGATGAGATAGAAAAACTGATGAGAATAATCAACAAAACGATTAGATCCTCCAAAAGTAATGCACTCTGGAGGATGCAACAAGGGTAAGGCCGCATTTTTTGGAGGGTCCAAGCAACATAGGTCAACATCGTTATTCAAATGCCAATAATACAAACTAAGACGAACCTGTGATTCTTTCACTGTATATTGTTCCAATAAACTTTTCTTTTCTTCCTTGGTAAGTGGCTGATGCTCAGGAACTATAGCATGATTTTTAACGTTTACTATCAACTCAGCTTCCTGACATATCAAACACGTAACTGCTTATTTATAGTATCAGTTTCAATACTTCAAAAAACGCCTTATCAACTAGTTATAATCAGCCCTACTACTTGAGTAGTAGCTAGACAACAACAACAAAAGTACCAAAAGGATGAAAGGTCAAAAAACACACACCTAAAATATAACAATTTTTGAGTTCCGTACCTGAATTATCAATGTGCAAGTTTTCTAACTATCTAAACTATCACCAACTATTTATCAAAATACACCCTCAATTATCAATCTCGTACCTGAATTATCATGTGCGAGTTCCCTATATCCCTAAACTCAAAACACACCTCAACTATCATAATTTTCAGGTTACAGAGTTTTCTAGCCATCTGCACTATCACCAGCTATTTATCAAAATAACCCTCAACTATCAATATGGTACCTAAATTATCAAGTGCGAGTTCGCTACATACCTGAACTCAAAACACATCTCAACTATAAAAAAAAAAAATCAAGTGAGAGAGTTTCCTAGCTACCTGGACTATCACCATATATTTATCAATATACACCCTCAACTATCAATATCATACTTGAATTATCATGTGCGAGTTTCCTAAATACCTGAACATAAAACACACCTCAACTATCAAAATTATCAGGTGAGAGTTTTCTAGCCACCTGAACTATCACCAGCTATTTATCAATATACACCATCAACTATCAATCTCGTACTTGAATTATCAGGTGCGAGTTTCCTACATAATTGAACTCAAAACACACCTTAACTATAAAAATTTATCTGGTGAGAGAGTTTCTTAGCCACCTGAACTATCACCAGCTATTTATCAATATACGCTTCAACTATCAATTGTTTCCTTTTTCTATCTGAACGATAGGTTCATTTCAAGTAAAGTAAGTAGAAACAATTAGTCACCTGGAAGACCTCCAAGTTTAACATTGTAGATACTTCACTTATGAATTGATCAGATTTGGGTGTCAATTTTTGTTTTACAACAAAAATTGCTTGGGAGACATCTTCTTGTCTTAGACGTTCAGCATAAGGTCTCATTTCCTTAACACCAACCTTTGCTCCTTCAGGGAAGAACACATATATCTGCAATCAATAAACTACGAAACTTCATTTGTTTGTTCGGATTTTGACTTAACACGACATTTAGAAAAACAAAATGTACCAGAACATTGTGATTTTAAACATATGGAAACAGGAAAAGAGACGTTCTTTTTTAAAAGATTTTTAGAACGCGCACCTTACTCTCATCATCGTTGCGTTTGGCTTTGAGAATTTCTAGGTCTTGTCTCTTCATGTTTACACCATACTTGTGAAGAAATTCTTGTTTTGACATTTTAATTTCAAATTCTTCAACAACATAGCCTCTATCATTCAACATTTCCATCACAGTTTTACGAACTTTGTAAAGTATCGTGACCTCGTGTTCTGATAGAGTACTCATCTTGACGTCCTACTAAATTCAAAAAAGTTTGATATTCGTTAAAGCAAATACGAATAGCAATCAACACATGATTAGACACATGTTATCTTCCACATGTAACACAATTAATCTCCCACTCAAAAAACAATATTTAAGCCTAAAACTATGAATTTTGTTCTATTTTTAGTAATTTTACAATTATAATATTCATTATCAAACTCAACTCCATACTCGACTTAAGTAAAACATAGACAGTAATAATTGTATTTACAACAACAAAAACAACAAACCTAAAAATTCCACGGGTGAGGTGAGGTCCGAAGAGGAGAGAATATATGCAGACCTAATAACCCTAACTCGTAGAGATAGAAAGACCGTTTAATTGTGTTTACAACAACAATAATAATATACTCATTAATCCAACAAATAGAGTACGAGAAGGATATAGTATATATAGACCTTAGTTATCCCTAATTAATTAATAGAGACAGAAACGATTTAAGTCAAAGTAAAGTTCATATATAATTGTGTTAACCACAAATAAAAGTTACAATTGGATTCCGTCGGTGAAAAATACGTTACGTTATGGAGAAAATATATGGGTTATTAATTAACTTCAATAAACTCCCCTATTTTATTATTAAAAAAATATTTTTCCTTATTTATTAAATAAATGTAAAAAATTATATCACAATTTGAGTCAAATACAAATTTGGACTTAATTTTAGATATAGTATCTACTAACCCATGATTTTGGGCTAAATCTCAGGAGAGAGTCCTAATTAAGTAAGACAAAAAAAGACCTTAATAAAATCTCATTTAGCTGTTATAAATAAAAATATTTTAAAAAATTGGATTAATAATTTTATAAACCAAAAAGGAGTTTATTTATTATATGGACTTAATTTGTTGCAAAGTTGAGATCATATAATTTAGATTTATATTTTAGGAGATTTTCATAACAATTATAATTTCTTGATTAATTGATTTTTAATTATGAATAGTGTCTTGATCAGCGTCAATACATTTTTAGAAAATTATTAATATAAAAAACTTACTCGTAAAGATTATAAAACTTACATTTTAAGAAAATTATTAATATAAAAAACTACTCGTAAAGATTATAAAATTTATTAGTTCAAGAGGAAAACATTACGAAAAGACTGTGAATTTCATGGATATTAGAATTTATTTTTTTAAAGTGTTTTTATTAGAAATATTTTTCAAAATAAATAGATTTTGAAAACATGACTAAATATTATAATCTTGTTTTGAGTCAAATATGTCTTAAATTTAGGATTTGCCATAAATTTTCAATGGATTTAATACAACAAGAAGATGATGTCATATTAATAGCTAGATTATTCTTCAATATAATGTGGGAGTCATTTGCTCTTTAATTAATCCTCTTATAACATGCACTATCCATCACAGCCTTAGTTTGTATTATATTGGTGAATTTCTTTTACTTTTAATTACAAGTTTTCGATTCAATTTAAATGTAAATATCAGATATTGGATAGAGAATTATAAAAAAACACTCCTCATCTTACACTCACGTGTTGCTCTTATTTGTTTCTTGTTCTTTTCGTGACCAATAATATAATTTTTACTATTCATTTTATGTTACTTGGCTTTTATATTCATTTTATGTTACTTGACTTAAATGGATCGTATGCCTCAACAAGTGCTGTTAAATTGTTCCATCCAAAAACACATATATGAGTATGATGAGTAATATCACCACAAAATGTAAAATATGAACCTTGATGTGTCAAAGTTTCACTATTTTGAGGTTCTCCAATTTTTGATTTTATATCAAATGTCACAATTGGATTAAGACTAGTAGGTATATCATCAAAAAAATAAACAATAGGTTGATTAGAAATTGAATAAAATGATGGCAAAAGAGATAAAATTAAAGACAAAACAAGAAGGAAAATCAAGGGGGAGTTGATAGTATTAGAAGACATTGTTTTTTTCTTAAAGTACTTCTGATTTAAAAAAAAAAATGAAAAAAATATAGTTTTAAAAGTTGACCAAATATTATAAACTGAAATTCATTTAATTTAATTTGAAAGAAAGTAGTCTAATTTTAGTCAAATTTGTCTTAAATTTATAGCAAGAAGATCATATCTTATTAATTACTAGATTTTGCTTTCACCATGAATGGATAATATATTTACTTTCTCCATTTTATTTTACTTTGACTTTTATATTACAAATAATTTTATTAGCTTATTTTAGCAAACATCATTAAATATTTAGATTACTATGTTATAATACTCTATTTGAATACACCTTCACTTTTACATTGAAAATTATTTTTTCTTAAGTTTTATTATCTTATTTACCAAATATCATTATATATTCAGATTACTATGTTGTAATACTATATTTTAATACACCTTCACTTTTACATTAAAAAATTATTTTTTCTTAAATTTTGTGTAACCACCCGCTAGGTAGTTTTGAGAATTAGGATTATTTTGACTCTTTATGAAAATTTAAAGGAATATTTTAAACTGTTTGGTAACCATGTTGATAATTTTTTGTTAAATAAGTATTATAGTTAATGGAAAGCCACATGATTAATGGATATTTGTGAATTTTAGTTTTACGATATTATAGTAAATAAAAAATGCATTCTTTAATTTTAAATCAAATGTCACAACTGGATTAAAACTAGTAGGTATGTCATAAAAAAAAAAAACAATAGGTTGATTAGAAGTTGAATAAAATATTTTTAATGTAATTTGAAAATATTTTCTAACTTTGAGCACATCACTACTTTTGTGCAAACAAAATGTAATTTTAATATGCTACTTATTTTCTTATAATTGTTACATGTAAATAGTTATTAGAAATTTAAAGTTTACATATGAGTTAGTCTAAAATTATTTTCTTCAATTCCAAAGACTTTTAAACTAAGCCATGCCCTAATTATATTTTCTTAGGTCTATCTGTGTTTGATTTATTCTAATTTTACGATATTATAGTAAATAAAAACTGCATTCTTCCTAATGTCTTTTTTTTAATTGTAATTTTACAAAAAATAATAAAAAGAAAATAAAAGTATATATGAAGAAATGCTCGTGAATGGTTCCATTCAACATTACATACAAAAACATCATCAATAACCCTAGCCTTGAGTAAAAATTGTGAACCATGAATATCCATTTCCCCTCTAGCTACGTGGCGTCCACTTTTTTTTTTTTAATTTAATTTCAAGTTTCACAATTGGATTAAGATTCTGAGGTATGTCATTAAAAAAAGCAACAATAGGTTGATCTACATCTGCAAAGGAATAAAATGAAAACTGATACAAAATTAAGGACGTAAAGAAGAATGAGAATCAAAGGAGAATTGGTAATATTAGAAGCCATTTGTGATAGAATATATTTTTTTTTTCGAAAATATAAATAGATTTTAAAAAGTTGACCAAATATTATGATTAAATTTCATGTAATTTAATTTGAAAGAATTAGTCAAATATGTCTTTAAATTTATAGCAAGAAGATCATATATTATTAGTAACTTAAAGATGAACTTTTTTAAATTTTATTTGCTTATTTAGCAATTATCATTAAATAACTTTTACCTCTAATTTTTTGCTTCTCAAATGACTCTTTTATATGTTATATTAGTTAATAGGGAAAATGCACAAGTACCCCCTCAATCTATGCCCGAAATTCCAGAGACTCACTTATACTATACTAAGATTCTATTACCCCTGAACTTATTTTATAAGTAATTTTCTACTCCTTTTCGACCTATGTGGCACTAGCTTGAAAAAAAAGTCAACCAGCGTTGGGCCCACAAGATAGTGCCACGTAGGTCGAAAAGGAGTAGAAAATTATTAATAAAGTAAGTTCAGGGGGTAATACGACCTTATTATACTATAAGTGTGTCTCTGAGATTTCGGGCATAGATTGAGGGGGTACTTGTGCATTATCCCTAGTTAATACTATACTTTGATTAGAGTTAATTACACTAATCTTTCTTATAATATGACTTAATTTTGAATATTCCTCATGTATTTTAAAATCAAACACTTGCACCTTTTATGATATGTATATTTGTTACACACCATATGAAGTATATGTGAAATATAATTATTCAAAGATATTTAGAGTTTATGAATAAAATATTTTTAATGTAATTTTAAAATAATTTGAAGTGAAAGAATAAATAGAGAAATAAAAATAAGATACTACTGTACAATAAATATAATAAAATCAAATTGTAGATCCTTTGTTCGAGTATAAAAATTGATCGAGTTCACTGAATTCAAGGTTAAAATCAAATGTTTTAAAATTTGCAATTAGAAAAGAATAAACATATAGTTTATAGAGATAAAATTGAAACAAATTACTACAATTATTGTTCTTATTCTTTTTTCTTGATGAAAATTAATTATTTATGAAAAGTAATTTATTTTTAATAAAAAAACTTTACCTAAATTAAATATTAATGAAATTGTGATTTCTTTTATCTTGTGAAAAATCTTTTTTTCTCTCTCTCTTTAATTTTTTTTTTCTGTATTCGTACTTTGCAACGCATATTCGAGAGTGACGCTTCCAACAGAATTTTCTCCATATTCAGAGCTCGAGTCTAGACCTTCGATTAAGGGTGAATCCTCCCGCTAATGTACTACAACTAATGTTGATGGAGCCTATAGTATACATATCTGATTTTGACTGTAAATTTTTTATTCAAGGTGAAAGGAATATATCGTCTCAAAAGTATGTAAATCTATATACTATAGAATTCAATAATGTATTAAAATGAAAAAAAAAAAATTCAATGGACATAAATCATTAATTGTGATAAAGGTCTTAATGAAATAAATTTCATAAAATGATGACTAAACTATTTTTTTTTTGTCATACGAAATCACACAATACTACACTTATATAATAAAAAAATCACAATGACAAAAAATATAACCTTACAATACACTAACATATATTTTCTTATTTCATCTGAATTACAGAAGACACATTAACACATTCAATATTTTAACTTATTTTATTAGAAAACTCGACTTATAGCAACATCAAACATTCACCAATTAACCAACAAACTTAAAATTAAAATAACACATTTATTCTCAAATTAAAAACAAAGTCCATCTTGTGTTGCATACCAATAACAAATTTGTTCATGACAAAAAGCTTCATCTCTTCAATATTGGAACAATTTAAATGAGGGCAACTTTCACATATAGCAAATAAAAAATTTATATTTGTATGTTATAGCAAAGTTTGCATAATTGTGCTCCATAGCAAACATAAAAACTGTATAATTCGCTATACATATACAGTTAAAGCAAATTGTATAAAACGAAGTGTATAAAACAAGAAAGAGAAAGACATTTGGGCAGAGAACTGTATAAAAACGAAGTATAAAACGAATTGTATTATTATAAGTATATAGAACGATTATATACAATTTGAATTTGTATAAAATGAGAAAGAGAGAAAGACAAAAGAGACTTGACAAGGAATATACAATTGAGTCAAATTGTATAAAACGAGAGAGAGAGAAATTAAATACAATTTGAAAATTGTTTAAAGAGAGAATGACAAAAGAAACTGGGCAGGAGAGTATTTTTATTATATAATTATAAGTATATCGGACGAATATATATGTACTTCCATGTGTATATACAATTTTCTCACGCTCTATACAAACAGAAATGCAATTTATACATTTCGCTTCTGTTTGTATAAGTGGACGATTAACACTTTTTCTTAGTTCAAATTTAAATGAATTTTTTATAGTCAAAAAGGATTATTAATTATATTTTATTTTCAAAGTTAGCCTTTTTCTTTAATGGGATTTTAAAGTATTTTTTGATTCTCATTGCTAATTTAAGAAAATATCGACCATAAACACAAATACTAACAAAAACATAATTTAAACATTTTACCTAAATACAAACTTATATTTTTCCAAAAATATTTTTTTTAGTAATAATACTTTTAACAAAAAACAATATTATCAAAATAAGCCAATTTTAAATATTTAATTAAAAAATAATGTTATAAAATCAAGCTCATGATAATATAAATATAAAGAGATGAAGATAAAAGAAGTAAAATGGAAGATAAGACTTTCTTCTTATTCAAGTGTATTCAAGTCTCATATGTATATATTACAATAGTGAATGAACAACCCTATTTATAGAGTGAGAAATCACTCCAAAGGTCACCATATTAAGTATCATAATAAATAGATACATTCTTATCCAAAAAGGTTCATGTAACCTAGTGAATATGAATGGTTGTTCATATACCAACCTTATGGACTATCCACTCATTCAATGAATTTATAACACTCCCCCTTGGATGTCCATAGATAATGTGTCTCGTTAAAACCTTACTAGGAAAAACCCTGTGGGAAAAAATTCTAGTGAAGGAAAAAGAGTACACATATCTTTTGATACGCACCATTTGTTGCCTCATTAAAAACCTTGCCAGGAAAATCCAGTGGAAAAAAACCTCGATCAAGGGAAAAAGAGTGCAACGCGTATTGTACTTCCCCTGATTAAAACATCACTTAATTTCTTGTGATGATGTCTCCAATTTTCGTACATTGTGATTGGTATATTTCTTTTTTAAAGAAAAAACTACACATTTCTTGAATATGGTATGTCATTTATCTCAACCAGACGCACTTTTGACTTGCTTCATGGAGGACTTTTATTTCTGCAGAGCAACATTTGCTTCATTAATTCCCAGGATATTATTGTGTCTCCACATGCAAACACATAGCGTGCTTGACATAGAGCTTTATGCGGATCAGATAAATATTCTGCATCTGCGTAATCAATCAATTTTGTCTTGGATTCCTCGGGATAGAATAAACCCATAACTATGGTCCTTCGAGGATATTCAATCATGTGCTCAACACCATTTCAATGTCCTTTTATCGGGGAGTAAATTTACTGCAAAACAAATATCTGGTCAAATATTGTTAGTAAGAAGCACTAGTGCCCTGATTGCACCAAGATAGAGTTTCATCACCAAGAAACTCTTCATCCTTCTTTTGAGATCAAACTGAATCATCATTTATGTCAAGTGATCTCATAATCATTAGGGTACTCAATGAATGCGATATATCCACATAAAATTGCATCAAAAATTTTCAGTATATGTGCACTGTTAGACAAATATATTATTTTTCAAATTAACAATCTGTAGGTCAAGACAAAATTTTGTCTTACCAAGACCTTTTCATAAAAATACAAGGACAATTAGGGTCATTCTTTTGTACCCTTTTTTCTTCCTTGACTATTTCAATCCATATAAGGATTATTGAAACTTTATTGGAAAAGTTTCTTTCAGACTCTTATATGCTTCAGACACCTCGATTGTTTCAAGGATTTTCATATAACATTCATTGTCTAGCTAGACATTACAATTATTCATTTACATGCATTCAAGTTTTCATATGCTGCCAGATCAAAACAAACCTCATTGCATCCACCAAATGAGAAAACATCTCCACTAATGTCAGGATTTTTGCGATAAACTTTTATGCCCCAAGGCACAAATCGTATTTGATATCATACGGTTATACTATCGCATAATAACTTATTTGTACCCCACTGACATTATACCTTAATTTATGGACTACCATCCAAAATGTCACTTTTCTAAGTGAAACAAAATATACTTGAATTGTGCATTTTACTTGGCCAACCATTTATCTGTCCACACTATATGACAGATTTGAATTCAAGATCCTCGTCACAATTTATATCATTGAGCGCTACCTCATATCAACGATACCGTTAACGGTTATTTGATATCGATTCCAACAAGACATAACTTATCGAGATCTCTTCATTTTTATTATCAGGTACCTGAACCTTTTTCAAGATTTTATGAAGTGTTATGTCAATGTGCTCTTTTATAGCACTTGCCTCATTATCATGACCATATTGATCATTTGCTCCTTCCTTATTTAAGGAATTTTATATTTGGAATCAATTGGTCTATTACGCTTTCGGCGTATCATAGACTCTGTCCTTCAAGGACTTTACATTGGAGCATTCGCAGCTGAATTATATCATAGGGTCAGTGCATTCATCTGACAACTGATTTGCAACATTATGCAACTGAATTATCCCTTGAACTTTAAGTTCACATATTTATTTAACGAGGATCTAGATAATTCATAATTAACCTCACACATAATTTTCAGCTGTCAATCATCTCTCCCCCTAATGTTAGAAAATCTAACATTCATTCCAACCTTATTTGGAAGTTCATATTTGTGCGTGGTGGAGCAATTAAAATCATAACCGCACATTCAACATTTTAGATGAAAATTATATGGTTCTTGACCCTGAACCAATTTTAATGGGAAAACCTTGTTGGTTTGATGCATACATGTGTTGCTACATGTTAAATAAAATTATCTCATACCAAATCTTATTTGGGAGTTTTGTTCTCATAACCATGATTTTGCTATAATTGGAGGCATGCAATTTTTGCTAAATCAACCAGCATTATCAATATAATTTCATAGTTTGGAACTGTGCTCTTAATTTTAACAATTCGAGCAAATAACCTTACAAAAACCAATTTGTAAGTTGACAATAAAATACATGGGACCATCGCATAGATGCATTAATCATATAGTTGCAAATCATCTACATG